>NC_051217.1:3460000-3507500 GCF_015220715.1 Pygocentrus nattereri | reverse complement strand
AATAATGTTCCATTAATTATTCCAAGGCCAGGATGAAATATACATGTGTTTGGAGGTTTGTTATTTTGTGTGCGTGTATGGAGAAGGAGAACAGTGATGCAGACGCCATCTTGCAAGTGGAATTTCCTGACTGGACTGCGGCTCCCAGCTAACGGAGAGAACGGAAAAATCTCCTCTATGATGGCCACTAAATGAAGTGGACATTGGACAAAACACCCAGGCCTACTTCAGTTTCCATCCTGCTCAAAGTGCTCTTCATATAAGGACAGGATGGAGAGAGGACACCACCAACTCAAACCCCCCCCCCCCCCCCCGCCCCCCCCCCCCTCTAGATCCTTCTACCGTACAATAATCACTTCAGTTTTTCATCAGTTATTAGCTTGCGTATTACAGGTTGCATTTTTGCCCAAGCAAAATAACAAACAACAAAGTACAATAATGAAATAATGAAAATAGAAACAGGAATATAGAAAACATTACCACTACCACACACACACACACACACACACGTTCACATACATACATACATACACACACGTATATATATATATATATATATATATATATATATATATATATATCACTCTCTTTCCTTCTCTCTCTCTCTCTCTCTCTGGTCCACAGGCTCAGTGCTGTTTAGGTTAGGAAGGCTAGGAGGAAAACAAAAAGAAATCCACCCTAATATTAAGATCACAGTGTCAAGCGCCGGGGTTATTAAAGATGACAAAGCATTATTAGGACATGCAGAGGGAGGCCTCCCCCTGGGGGCTGACACCAAACTGGATGTTCAAAGACCCCAGATGAAAAAAATCAATATGAATGCACACACATTCACAACAAAGGAAGTGTGTCAGAGGCTCTGTTCAGAGGACGCTTTTGTGTTTTAACTTTGTCACAAGCTTTTTTTTTCTTCTCTATCATCCCTTGTTCTCCCCCAGCGGGAACAGGGGTGTGTTTATCCTCCAGAGTGAACTCATCTGTCCCCCCTAAAAAGCCCAACACCCAAAGCAAAGCTTACTGCTGCCTGACGACCCTAACGTAGCGTGACACCCACACACACTGTATGCATGTATGCATTTGTGTGTGTGTGTGTGTGTGTGTGCGCATATGTGTATGTGGAAGAGGGGGAAACCCTTCTCTGTCTTTCTGCACTGCTTCCCCACCACTGGTTACTTCAGGACGGGATAAGACAGAGGGTTATATTCGCGGAGTAAGGTGAGCGTTTAATGCTGTATCACTGAGGGAACGGAGCTTTAGGGTGGAGCCACTTCAACTGGAATTATTTACACTGGATTCTCGAGTCAAATGTGTTAGTTTCCTTACAACTAATATATACACAACACATGTTTGGAATCACTGGTTTTAATAACATAAAAGATATAAGTATATAAAATGATTCCAAAATTATGCTAATATTTTAAAGGTTTTAAACAATATGTAGGATGCTGTACAAATTATGAACAGAGCTGTAGATTCAATAATAATTATAAAGCTGTACTGCATTGAGAATGAATTTTTGATAAAAGTAATAACCAGAATGCCTTGTATTCAGAACAACTCTTGATTAAACAACTTTTTACAGTGATTCTGTAACAAGAAATTACTATAAAGAGATGCTTACAGCTCATTATTTAATAACAATTACTATTACAATGTCATAAACATCTTATTATTCCCAAACAAGATCTTTGTTTCTAGATATACATTCTTGATTTACACTGTATAAATTGATGTCGAAAAATTATTACAGACAAGTTATTAATTAAAGTTCAAATGTACATAAAATGTATTATGTAACTAACCATGCAATTATAAAATTACATTTAAATAAACACTTTAAAAAGGCTTTCTTCAAGGACTCTTCAGTAAAAGCAATGATTCTATTTAGAACCATTTCATGATTAAATTCTTTTCATGGTGAAAATGCTTCCAATTGACAGAGAACATATTGTATAGGTATATGTGTTGTATATAGAACCTTTCTGAAAAAGATTCTATATAGCACCAAAAGGGGTTCTTCTACTGTTACAAGCTTGACATTGCAACATTAGAAGAACACTTTTTGGTGCTGGTACCATTTTCAAAAAGGAACCATCTTTTGTAAGTGTAATATTGTAAAGAAATAAAGTAAAAGAGACAATAATTCTACACTAAGGGTTAAGGACAGAATGCTTGGTCCGGGTCTAAAAGATTACATCCAACATATCTCAGAAGCTAGTAGGTTGCCTAATTTCACAATGCAAGCGGGCCATACACCGGGCTAACACACGTACACAGGCCCAGATGCTCACACGCTACTTGGCCAGATGGAGGAGTCAAGGCAGGGCCAAGTGTGGGTGTGCACCTTGCCTGTATGCCTGACATCCTCCCTCCCTCCGACACCGCCTCTTCTATAGTCATGACTGAGTTCGACATAAACTCCTCTAACTAACACTATTGTTTTTTTCCTTTGTCTTTTGCCCCTCCCTCTCTCTCTCTCTCTCTCTCTCTCTCTCGCACTCATCAAAATAACATCTGTTTGCATCTATGCAAACACCTGACAGGCAGCTGATGCCCCCCTCCCCTCCAATGTGGAAAAAAAGGGGGAAAAAAACACCCAGAGAGGGCTGCTTTAGAGTCGGAGCACATCTGGGTGGAGAGCCATTGGCCTGATCCAGATGTGGGCTTCCATGCTCTGCAAGCTAAAGCACACCTGGACACCCTCAGCAGCCAAACAAAAGAGGGAAAAAACAACAAAAAAGCCCAGAACAAACCTCCTCTCTGTTCTCTCACGCCGTCTAGTCCTGCTCCCATATATGTGCTCAAACGCAGCCAAACACCATACAGCCAAAAGAGCCGGGAGTGGTGCGGTGCCAAGGTAGTCTACCTTTCGCTAGCATGTACATGTGTGCACCCACAGATCCCAAGACCAGAGAAGCCGAACGCAACACGGCTGCCTACCTCAAACCCCCATAGCTGCACGTGCCTAATCCCCCCATGATGCAGCGGGGCACTTTGAGAACCGCTGAGACCCGCGCTGACGCCAAAGGCTCACACACACATACGGCCATCCAGATGCTAAGGGTAATTAACCTACCTCTGTGTGTGTGAGTGCGTGGGCACAAGCGTGAGAGGCATCAAGTTAGCGTGAACGCTTGGATCAGTCCTAATATAGTTAAGGAGATGAAGTGCGACTGGTCTGAGGCAGGAGAAAATGGTCTCCATGTACATCAGTATGCTATAAGACTAAAGTTCTACATGCTCACGCAATGTAGTGGGTGAGGGGAGAGATCAGGGATGGATGCATGCTGGGGCACAGGGGAGGCAGTTCAGGGCTTGGCTAGGCCCAAGGTTTTAATGACTTAATTGAGGTAATTATTTGGATAAGAAGTCCAATCACCTGCTTCTTTTCCTGAAGGTCCTCATCAGGAGCTAATTAAAGAGCGGCTCCCAGAGAGAGAGAGGGAGAGAGAGCGCAAGAGAGAGAGAGAGAGAGAGAGAGAGAGAGAGAGAGAGAGAGAGCACTACTACTGCTACGTCACACACCTTACCATAGCTCTAAACACATACAGTCTTCCACAGCACTATAGACAACAGTAAACCACACTCTTCCATTCAGGGACCCCTTCCCTCATCTCACTCACCTCCCTCTGACCTCTGCATCACTCCTCTGCTCCTCCCTCTACCTCTTCCATTTTTCCCTCCTCCCAACACTCAATCATAAACTCCGCTCTGCGCCACTTCCACAATCTAGATTTCTGCTGTCAGTCATTTACCTTTCATATTCTGCCACTTCCATGCTTTGATCTCTCTCTTCATTTGTCCCTTCCTCTCTGCCTTGTCTATTCACTAATCTCACACCTGTTGCTGGCGTAGACTGGCATTTCAGGTCATTTTCTAGTCCCCTAGTATCCACCTTATTTTTAATGTGACCACTGTATTTTCTTTTCCGATCCATTCTTGACACACACAAATACATTTTCTAAGCCGATTATCCTTCTGGGGTGAACTGGAGCCTATCCTGACAGTCAGTGGGCGGAAGGCAGGCAACACCCTGGACAGGTCACCACTCCATTGCAGGGCAGACAAACAAACATACATTTAGACCTAGCAGCAATTTAGCATGTCTAATTGGACTGACTGCATATTTTTGGACCATGGGAGGAAGTCCACGCAGACACAGGGAGAACATGCAAACTCTACACAGAAAGGGCCCTGGTTGCCCGGCTGGGAGACAAAACCAGGCCCTTCTTGCTGTGAGACGACAGTGCTACTCATTGTAACTCCGTGTCGTCCTGTTCCTGATAGTGCAAACAAAATAAAAAAGTTACGGTGAAATGATTTTATTTGTGTAAGTTATTCATGTAAACTGCAACCGGAATTCTCTCACTGTAGTGTTTCTCTCACACAGGTTCAGGTTTCTTGACAGATCAATTACAAACATCAGCACAAAGCATCCCAACATTAAATATTACTTGTATTTTTCTTTATTCCCACGCTTCTATGTATTTCTTTTCGGATGCCATTAGCCTTAAACATACTGTCTGATTACATCACTGATTCTGTCCGTAAGTCCACTCACAGCATCATGGGCCACAGGAATAAGTTTTTTACATAACATAAAAATAATCTCAAATATTTAAACTGGAAAGTATTACACATGCAAAATGTATACTGTGCTTCATTCACTGTGCCAATGCAATGCCAGAAAGAAAGCTGGAGTTCTTTTTATTTGTTATATATTGATGGAAAAAGTGAATGAACATTCTCTCCAGTTTCACTGAGCTCATTATTCCCACACTTGGCATGTTAGGAAGTGCAACGAGCCACACTGCTGGAGCCAAAACAAACTAAGCATGTTCAACAGGAGAGGTCATGTAGTGACACTGTCACACCACAAATTCAGCTGACCTGTTCATGTTCCAAACAAATGTTTTTGTTTTTTTTTAGCAACTGTTGCTAAGCTGGACAAGCTTCACAGAACGTTGGCAAAAACTCCATTCAACTAGAAACTTAAGCACAGACATTTAAAGTGAGTTCATTTTGATTGATGCTTATTTATGCATATGTGAAAGGTTCCCTTATTAACAATTGATGGCATTGTTCTCGTTTCAAACAGTTTTCAAAGTACTAAGGTGATGCCCCATCGCTTTTGCATTGAGCTCAAGATGTGTACATGGAAGTAAAATCTCCACTCTACCTAAACTGCACAGACCACTGACCTCAGACAGTCAAACTCAAAGGCAGAACTACTCAAAATCTCCATTTTAGCCGAGGGATATTTCCCCAACAACACCTTCCAGAGTTTGTGTTCCGTTTCTACTGTGATACAAAAGTCCAGTTGGTCAGTTTATGCTACCAATCTGCATCAGAATCAGTCATTTCTCACTGCTACCTTGCTCTACTGAGATTTGATGTTTTTCAGAGATGGTGGCTAGGAAAGTTTGCTATCTGGGGTCAATACAAACACTGACACGGATCATGAATAGGTTTATAGGTTAACTGGGACACATTATTATATTATAACCCTGACATATGTATGTTATGTACAGCTGCAAGTTAGTGTTAGATAGTCTGTCAGTGACTTAGTCATTATCTGCTGTCACTTGTGGGTCCACTCTATTTATTTATTACTATTTATGTACTTTTGGAAGTTTTGGCCCACCACTTTAGGAGATCTAGTGCCACCACTACTCTAAAAGATGTCCCAATAGGTTAAGTAAGGCTTCTGCCAGCATTCTGTAAAGCTTATCCAACCCCATAACAACAGTTGCTAGGAAAGAACGGCTTATCGGCCACATCACCAGCAACTCTGAGATTCAGGTAAGATACAAACTGGGAATTTTATTTTTTCAATTTGGTTTCAGGCAGCATCAAATGTATTTGCAAACTTCATGCTGCTTTTTTCATACGTGGTTACATAACAAGTACATCTATTAAACGGTGCCCTTCTCTGTTTTGCCTCTTTATTGGTCTAGATATTCCACCATCCCTCCACATCATTCACTTTCTTTGTACCACTGCTCTCTCATCTAACCCTAATCTCTTTCTCTCTCTCTCTCTCTCTCTCTCTCTCCCCCTCTCTCTCTCTGGAGAGTGCTAGCGTGTGGTGAGGAGGCTCTCTCCTGCAGTAGCTCTGCTGTGCTGCTTTAATTGTGACAGCACCCTCATGTGCTACTGGAGCATGGGCTGCCTCTACACCTCCGCAGAGTGTTCAAGGGTAACCAGCGGGGGTCCACCCCCCCCACCCCACACACACACACACACACACACACACACACACACACACACACACACACACACACACTCACTCTCAC
The DNA here is from genome assembly GCF_015220715.1 of Pygocentrus nattereri. Taxonomy (NCBI): domain Eukaryota; kingdom Metazoa; phylum Chordata; class Actinopteri; order Characiformes; family Serrasalmidae; genus Pygocentrus; species Pygocentrus nattereri. The sequence goes on along the minus strand of NC_051217.1, from coordinate 3,501,204 downwards.
TCTCGCTCACTCACTCACACACACACACACATGTGCACAGAGGGGCCCTCAAACAGGCGCCCAGAGAGCAGCCGTCAAACGCTCACTCCTCACATCTCATTAATCAGCTGCCAACATCAAACAGCAACGCTGTGGCTTCCCGGGGGCCCGCCGGCCCGCCTGCCTCACACTGATGTGTCTGTGGTGGCAAATGCATTTGTAGTCCCATTGTGTGTATATGTGTGTGTGTGTGTGTCTGCGTGTGTATGTGTGAGATGCATATTGAGTATGTTGCGACTGTTTAGAAAGTTGTAAAGGATAGTGCTTTGAGTTGGGCACAAACTACTGTTTTAGATTTGGGGGCCGCTGTTGTGTTGGCAGTATATTTTCCTCTTGTTGTCATGGCTGTTATGAGCTCATATGTTTGTACTGTGTGTGTGTGTGCGGTGTGCTGTTCCCTATGGCTGGGTAAACAGAGTGTCTAAGACTCTAACGCCGCCTGTCCTCTGTCTGAATGTGTGCGGCTTTCCATCTGCATAAACTATAATCTAGCAAACACAGCAGAGACAGACAAAGACTACTGAAGAATGTCAACTTCGGTTCTCTCTCTCTAGTAATGCTCATACACACTCACACACATGCATACACACACGCACCCACACCTTAATGTGATGAATTACAAATAGTTCATCTCTTAATGACAGTAAAACATTCCCCCCACACATTCTCTTCCTCCTATTAGCAGTGTAGAGTACAAACAGGGTGATTACAGATGGAGGGAGAACGTTCCATCAGCGTTAGAGCAACACTCAGCCTTTCCCCAGCTGCAGCCCATTACAGCAGGGAATGAATTAATAAACCAGAGAAAGAGAGAGAGGGAGAGAGAGAGAGAGAGAGAGAGAGGGACAGAGTCATGAAGAAGGATTTAAAAAAGAAACAGAGTCAAGAAAAAGAAAGTATAAACCAGTCAAGAATAAAAAGAAAAGAGACACGAGAGAGACAGAAAGGAGAAAGGAAAGTAGGAGGATCAGAGAATCAAGAAAAAGGATAACAAAAGAAAAGAGTCAAAAAAGAAAAAAGAAAGAGTTGAGAAAGAGCAAAGAGAGAGTAAAGAAGGATGAGAAAGAAAACGAGTCAAGAAAGAAAGGAAACAGGGCAAGCCAAAAAGGAGCATGAGAAAGGAGGGAAGGAAGGAAGGAAGGAAGGAAGGAAAAAAAGAAAGAAAGAAAGAAAGAAAGAAAGAAAGGAAGGAAAAGACTAGTGGAGTACAATAAAAGAGGAAGCACTGCTGTTACTGGGAGATCAGTAGTTCTTCATTATTCTGTACAGGCATTTATACTCCACACAGCTCGGTCTGGCTTTAACTACAGCAGTGCTCAGTAAACTCTAATAGAACTCTACACTACAGAGGAGCGCTTCATATATCATCATATAGCCAGTCTCTGTCCGCACTGTGTACTGTACTGTTTGGTGTTATTATACAGAACATATCAGAAACAGTTGCTCAGTGATGTTTCCTATGCAATGTAATGTATGACTGAATGAGTAATGCAGTGTAATGCAGGGTAATGCAGTACACACTACAGTGATGTATAGTATAGAATGTACTGTTATGTAGTGTAGACAGGTTTGATGTAGTATAAACTACAGTGTTGTGTAGTATGGACTACAGTGTTGTGTGCTATATACTACAGTGTTATGTAGTATGTTATACAGACTACAGCACAATGTCGGGTAGTATAGACTACAGCATCGTGTAGTATATATTGCAACACTGATGTATAGACTACAGTGTTGGGTAGTACAGACTACAGCATTGTGTAATATAGACTGCAGTATTGTTATAGCCACTACTGTGCTTTGTAGTATAGACTACAGCATTGTTATATCTACTACAGTGTTGTGTAGTATAGACTGCAGCACTGTTATATAGACTACAGTATTGTGTGGTATAGACTACAGCATTCTGTAGTACAGACTACAGCATTGTTATATAGACTAGTGTTGTGTGGTATAAACTACAGTATTCTGGAGTACAGACTACAGCAATTATATAGACTACAGTGTTGTGTGGTATAGACTGCAGCACTGTTATACAGACTACAGTGTTGTGTGGTATAGACTGCAGCACTGTTATATAGACTACAGTGTTGTGTGGTATAGACTGCAGCACTGTTATACAGACTACAGTGTTGTGTGGTATAGACTGCAGCACTGTTATATAGACTACAGTGTTGTGTGGTATAGACTGCAGCACTGTTATACAGACTACAGTGTTGTGTGGTATAGACTGCAGCATTCTGTAGTACAAACTGCAGCATTGTTAAATAGTCTACATTGCTGTTTAGTGCAGGCTAGTGTTGTGTAATATAGACTACAGTGTTGTTGTGTGGACTACAGTATTGTGTAGTACAGTGTACAGTGCTGTACAGTATAGACTACAGCATTATGATATATAAACTACTGTATTATGTAGTACAGGCTCTGGTACTATGCAATATAGAATATAAAAGTGTTGTGTAACATAGCCTACAGTGCTGTATAGTATGGACTACTGAGGTCCCTGTGGACTGGTTCAAGAATCACTGGCAACAGTGTTGTGCAGAATAGACTACAGTGATACACAGTATAGACTACAGGGTTGTGAACTAAAGACTAAAGTGTTGCATGGTGTAGAGAGAAAGTGTGCTTGTCTTCTCCACCAGAACAATAACGGTGCTGCAGCTGTACTTCCTGTAGAGGCATAGTGGTAATGGCATCCAGACGCTCAACACACACACACACACACACACACACACACACACACACACACACAGGCCTGCCAGCACAGAGGAAGTGCCAGCGCCACCCGTAACCCGATCCCTACCCACAGCTGTCCAAACACCGGGGGAGATGGAGAGAGGGAGAGAAAGAAGTGAGAGTGAGAAAGAGTGAGAGAGAGATGGGCAAGATGGAGTGAGAAAGAGTGAGGAATAGACAGAGGGATAGAAAAAGATAGAAAAGACAGAGAGAGAGAGAGAGAGAGAGAAATTCCCTAGGGGTCTTAGTCAGGCCCAACAGTAAGGGATGCAGACTTTTCAACTAATCTCTGTCCTCCCTCACATACACTCTCTCTCTCTCTCTCTCTCTCTGTCTTTTCCTTCCTTCCTTTACATTCTTTTTTCCCTCTCTCCTTCTCCCCCTTGGCACTCTCCCCCTCCCTCCTAATACCACAGTCTGCTGTGCGGAGCTGGGCCAATCACTGGGGCATCTGGGACCACACTCAGGGTGGGGGAGTGTGTGCAGAAACACAGTGTGTGTGTGTCTCAGCAGCATGGGACCGAGTGTGTGAATGTGTGTGATTGTATGTGTGTGTATGAAAGTGGGATTTGAGATTTTTATGCCTGTTTATCCTTTTGTGTTTGTGAGGGGTTAGCCCCAATCTGGGGCCTATACACTGCTGAGAGATGTACGTTTGCTATGTTTGTATATGTGTGTATTTATGCATGTATAGCACTCCAGGAGGGCTGCAACTAATGATTATTTATAAGTGGCTCATCTATCTAATGGACTAATTGTTAATTATTATGTTCCTGTTTCAGTGAAAATTCAATCAAATAAGAAATGTATTTTATACAGTAAAAAGTTAATTAAAGCCTCCAAAGTGTTACAATTTTTACCTATAAAATGATTGAGTGTGACATCTCATCTATCACTGGCTAAAGCTTTCTGCATTACACATTTCCATGCAAAGGTATGCAATATCATTACCTCAAAAGCATCCTAAAACAGATTTAACATCGTCTCGTGCACTATTTCCATCCTCCCCGAGACGACTGGACGGCATTAGTCTGGAGTCTAACCACTTCATTATTGAATTGCTCCCTCAGTATGGCATTCATTTTACTACACTGTATTTAACTTCACTGAAATCTTACTGTCTTCCATGAGACATCCTGTCTTCCAAAATGTAGCCTAACATTACTAACATTAGCCACTTAGGCACCTCGTTTCTGCGCTTACCACACAGCAGAAAACATTCAAGGAATTCAAGGGCTTTCGTTTCTCTAGCTCAACGTTTTAATATGCTTTAATATATTGTGTATTACCTGTGGTATATTGTGACCTTTGTGGGTCTTTGCTTCCACTACCATTAAAAGTTCTGTCTGTTCTGTCATATTGCTCCTGTGTGTAAAGACATTAATGAAATATTTTGGGATTACTGCATGTGAGTATTACATGGCATTTTTTCCAGTAAACGATGCATTGTCAATTAAAAAATCCATACCAACAATTTTTGTGACTAATCATTGCAGCCCTGTTTTCTATACAGTTCTATACAATGATAACGCAACACATTATTCCTCTCATCATTTTACCAAGTGTATGAGCACTATATGCATACGTAAGAGGATCTACAGAAAGTAAACACAAGTGCTGTGAAGTCTGTGAGCAGGTGAGAGCATGCATCAACTTTAGGTGTTTGCATGGCAAAACAGATTCTAATACTAATGTTTATGTGCAAGTGTGTGTGTGTGTGTGTGTGTGTGTGTGTGTGTGCGTGTGTGTGAGCTCTAATCTGGTTCCTGTATGCTTGTGTCAGTGTGTGCTCTCAGCTGGCTCTCCTGGGGGACGGTGACAGTAAAGTCTCTCTAATCCCCCAAACCCTTCACACACAACACACACCTCCTACTGCATGCTGATGAGCACACACACACACACACACACACACACAAACACACACACACCCCAGCTATGTAGCAATAAGAAGACATGAGCAGTGTGTTCACTCTATGGCTAACATATCGGACCATGTATCGACTGGGACTACAGCAGCTATAGTGATATAGCAGGCTCACTCAATCAATGTCTTCACACTAGGGGGAAAATAACAAAAACATTATATATCAATACTTACATATTTTCACAACAGACAATCCATATTTTCTTTGATGGTATGTTTGGGCAGACACAATACACAATGCCATATATAAAGCTATAATTGCAATGATTTTTAAATCAATCTTTCACATAGTAAAACTGACCATTGCCAGTTATACACATACTCCTGCATCACTAGGATAAAACCTCACAATCTCTTGTGAAACCTTCACAACAACGCCACCTGAGAGCTCTTCTAGATCTCTTTCAAAGAGTTGTAAGTACTGACGATACACTTTTTATGCTCACAAAAACTTATTATCAAGTATTCACAAAAGCTTATTATCGAGTATTTTCAAAACTATCATGTCATCATACTGCTCACCCTAATTGGAACCAAAGGTACAGTCTATTAGACCCTCTTTATGCTGTAAAATTACACCAAAAAGTAAGGGAGGGGAAAGAGAGAGAGACAGAGAGAGACACACACACACACACACACACAAGCAGATGTGAGAGGGATCTCAACTGCAAAAGGCCTATCCGGGAAGGACAGGTCCATTCTCCCCATCTCTCTTCTCTCTCCTGTCAGCAATACGGAGCAAGAGCAGAACCTCAAATGAACAGAGGGATTGATGGAGGAACTGAAAGAGGAGTAAATCCTAATAACTGGCCCCTCCTCCTCTTTGCCTCCCACTAAAAAGGGATGGGGCATAGGAAAAGACCCTAGTGCATGGATTAGAGAGACTGAGAGAGAGAGATGAGAGGAGATAGAGAGAGAGAGAGAGAGAGAGAGAGAGAGAGAGAGAGAGAGACAGAGAGAGAGAGAGAGAGAGAGAGAGAGAGAGAGAGAGACTCCAGACGGGATGTCAGATGTAAGCCCCCACACTCTTCTACACGATGCTCCAAAGAGAGGGATTTGCCCTCCCACTGAGGTAGGGATGGAACAAGGATGAGAGAGGAGAGAAAAGATGGAAGAATAGTACATGGGGGCACAGCACCATTAGGGGAGAAAGGGAGGGAGCTGGATAAGGGGAGAGAGAGAGAGAGAAAGAGAAAGAGAGGGAGCTGGATGAGGACAGAGAGAAAAAGAGAAAAGGGAGGGAGCTGGATAAGGGGAGAGAGAGAGAGAAAGAGAAAGAGAGGGAGCTGGATGAGGACAGAGAGAGAAAGAGAAAAGGGAGGGAGCGAGGGAAAGAAAGGAAACTGGAGAAAAGTCTGAGATTGAACCTCCCAAAACAGAAAGAACATTAAATTCATTGATATAACTATATAATTAATCGTGTAAATAGCAGTGGAAATCAAATGCATAGCAAAATGATCTTCTAAGGGTGAAAGCCGAGGTTAATATTAGCTCAAATAAGTCTAGATAAGGATTTAGAGGTGACTTCTGACTCTGGCTAACCGAGGCTGGAGCTGAGCGCAGGTGCACAGAACACCTGCAACCCAAGCTATCAATCCAATCTATCTGCACCTGTGCAGCCTCCACTCCTCTTCTTCTCTTCTCATATCTCTCCACAAACACATCACTGCCTTCTCTTCCACACTCACCCCTTCCTTAGAGAGCACCTTGCTCTGTTAGGCTCGAGTTTTTCATCAACCAATCAAAAGGATGTGTTGGGTGTAGTTGGTCAGCTGTTTGATTTGCTGGACCTGCCTATGACTTCAGCTCAGGCTGGCCATTAAAGTCCAGCAGGAGCTATCACCAATGAACCTGTCTTATACAAGACACTCTATGGAACTCATACAGAAAGAGAAGAAATTTGCATCAGAACAATCAATGAATATTCTGGTGGGATTTTTTTAATGAGAGTACTCTGTGCTCTATTTATGCCACTGTCACTGACATTAATGGACATTCTATCCACATTTTCAAAAGTCAGAAATTTAAACGTACGAATTCTGCCGAATTATTTTAAAGTGGAAAATGAAATGGCTCAAAAGGCATGAATACCTGCACTGCCAGTGTCCCGCAGTTCAACTGGTTTCCTTTTGTCTAATGACGCATGATGATATTGCAATCATTTCAGTATCAGCAAAAATTTGCTTAACAAAACATCAGTTTTACACAGACATTCAGATTTCAACTATATTTAAAACGGATATTTGATGATGTATTTATTTTTGAGGCAGCAAGTTTTTAAAGACCATTTCAGACGATGTTGGGGTACTCTACCAACATGTCGGCATGTTATCCATTTTACTGCACATAGGACCTTTGAGAAATAAGGTTTATGTTTCCCCACATTGCTAATCCAGTGAGATTTTGTCCCAATTTCTACATTTTATAAATGATTATCTATTCCCTTAGGAACATAGTTTGGGGGGGGTTATCTCCTCCCTTTCCCCATGTATTGGGTATTCTGTATTTTTCCTCTTCTGTCTTCCCGTCCTGATCCCCCCCCACCTCCTCGTTTCTCATATTGTATGTGCTCGGATGGGGTGGTGGCCATTTCGCTGGCACTTGTGACTAGTGACAATAAAGGTTCTTCACATCATCATCATCATCATCATCATGTATAAGCATCAGCAGATTTGCACATAGAAAAATATTGGGTCTTAGCTTTCAATCAGTTAAGTTATGCCTGAAGCTTTTGACTGACATTTTAGCAGCTTCACAGTGACTCTGGTACAGAGCTGCTGCCGCTGTTTCCCATTTTTAACATCACACTGACTGATGCTCATATTCACAGTCAGTGTGTATCCAGGACATCTAGAGTGACATGTTTTCTCATGAAATTGGTAGTACCCGTCCCACTATCCCTTCGGAAATATGATGATAATTAATCTAACACCTTATGCCTTCTCTTCAGCTCTTTAAGCCCAAACCCACACCTAAATACCAGATAGAAAAACAATTCTTCACTGGCCAATTTTCCACTCTGCATTTAAAGAATTTAACCCTTTAGTTTCAATCCAGAACTTACAATGAAAAAAGAGCAGTAGTGTAATTAGGTTTAAGTACAAGCATCACTCTACGGAAAGAAAATGAGCTAAAATGACAGATGTACTCTTCAGTACCTAGAAATCACAAATAATATCGAAGCTAAACTAAATGGGTTTCACTAACTTTGATGTAGTACAAGCCTATGCTGTGTATATTTTCACAACAATACAAATACTGGGTTAGACACAGCATCAGACAATATTTAACAGGAAACAACTGTCCGTATTCAAAAACAAAATTATCCAATGACTACTTTTATGACCAAATAAACGCCAGTAAACACACTTGCATTGTTATACATGGTATACATGGTCACACACTCATGGCAATACACACAATTGCACACACACATATCTATACACAGTGAAAGCATTTCCCAATGGGCCGTCAGTCTGTGCTGAAATGCAGTTTGTGTGCTCGAATGTAGGAACGTGTGTGATCGTTTGGTTTGCTTGTAAGTTTGCAAGAGTGTGTACATATGTGTGTATTTGTGTGTGTCCTGGGGGGGGGGTAAAATGTTGTGTGCTTGTGGGGTGAGGGCATCTGCGTGACAGAGCCTCCCCAGCCTGCTCCACCACAGAGACACACTGACTCCAGCCTCCTCAGCAAACCTCAGGCCTCCTGTGACTGTTTGTGTTTGTGTGAGAGACAGAGAGAGAGTGAGAGAGAGAGAGAGAGAGAGAGAGAGAGAGAGAATACACTGGTGTGCATGTTTATTGTGCACTCACAAAAGCAAAATGTGGTTGTGACTAAATGTGTCAGAATATGTCATGCACCGCATCTGTCTTCCTCCACTCCTGCGCGGTGGCATTGCCATTGAGCATAAGAGTGAACGAGAGAGAAACAGAGAGACGGAGAGAGAGAGAGAGAAAGGGTAGTGTCATAAATGACATGACTGTGTCATAAAAAGCACTAAATCACACACTGCTGGTACACAATATATCAGCTAATGCTAATGAAACACAAGCATTCAAAATAGCTCACTTCTATCTGTGGCTTTAATGGCTGCTGCTGATTCTCTGTCAGATGCCTGGCCTCGGGGATCGACTTTATATGTAAGAACGCTGTTCTATTCCACTACACACAAAGGAGTACAGTCTCTCCGAATTAGCTATTTTAAAAATAAAGGTTCCCAAATGGTTTTGACTTGGATGATATGGAACTTTTGCATTATGTGAAGGTTCTTTGCACTTTAACATTCATACATCTCATTTACGAAAAATGATTCTTAATCCACTGAGATGTTCCTGAGGGAGCCCGAACTGGTCTGTCTATAGTAGGGGTATACATATGGATGTCAGTGGCCCAAAGTGCTGTGTGCGGTGAGCTGAGGGCCAAACAGACAAAACAATATACATAAAAAGGTTTCAAAAGGCTTATATTTTACTAAAATGCTTCAAAAATGCATTTTTAAAAGGAAGGTGTATTTTTTCCTCTTATTTAGGGTAAATATCTGGGCCAAATCAAGCATCATCACATGCTCACTTTGACCCACAGGCCACACTTTTGTCAATGCTGTTCTGAATAATTGTTTTAGTTGCATTGACTTTATACACCCCATCAAGGCTTTTATTTTATTATTATTTTTAAAGTTAAACATTAACTGGGAAATGTACAAAAATGCACCTTTGCCCTGGGAAAGTGAATGAAGTGCACTTTTGAGTTGAGTGGAAATGAACTGAACTCATTTATAGAGCAGCGACTGCACTGTACAACACCTTGTCACTGTGCCGGGACATTATTGTATACTGAGCTACTGACAGGACAGGGTCACTAAGCACTAGCTGGACATTATATACACTACTCACAAAAAGTTAGGGATATTTGACTTTCAGGTGAAATTTATGGAAAACGTAAAAAGTTCACGCTATAGTGATATTATAATCTGAAAGTAGGGCATTTAAGCAGAAGCATGCGGTGGTGATTTCCTCATCTCAAACAATTTATTGAAACAAAAGCCTACAGTGGTGGGTGTAATGTTACCCCAACGAAAAATCTCAATGTCTCAGTAACTTGTCATGTGCCCTTGAGCATCAACTGCAGCTTGACAACGACGTCTCACGCTGTTCACAAGTCGACTTATTGTCTGCTGAGGCATGGCATCCCACTCTTATTGAAGGACGGCCCTCAGGTCATTGAGGTTCTGAGTTACAAGCCTCTACACGGCGACTCAGCTGATCCCATAAGTTTTCTATGGGATTCAGGTCTGGAGAAAGTGCAGGCTGCTCCATTTGAGGTACCCCAGTCTCCAGCAGCCGTTCCCTAATGATGTGACCTCGATGAGCTTCACTGTCATCCATGAAGATGAAATTAGGCCTGTGTTATTCATGCAGAGGCACAATGACTGGATTATTGAGTATGGATTATAGTAGTATGGGCTTGTCACTGTCCCATTCACAAAGTGTAGGGCAGTTCTGTATTAACTACATACACCTGCCCACACTGTAACACCACCACCACCACCTCACCGTTAAGCTCCTTGTTAGAGAACAGCAAGTTGCGCAAAAAGTACTGAAACACTGAACAGCTGGACATGAGCATTCAAAAGTTTAGAGAAGGTCACATTAAGTTCACCTGTATCACCATCTGTCTGTCTATCTATCGATCGATCGATCGATCGACCGACCGACCGACCGACCGACCGACCGACCGACCTATCTATCTATCTATCTATCTATCTATCTATCTATCTATCTATCTATCTATCTATCTATCTATCTATCTATCTATCCATTTATGTTGTACCCTTGAGGGTGCACGTACATTGTACCTCGGGAGACACAAATTAACCCTGTACCTCTACAGAGTTGCCAACCCTTGCCCACTCTTAGAAATGTCATGGAGAGCGAACAGCCTTCAAAATGATGGTGATGCCTTGTTTGCTGGTGAAAACTACTTGAAGTACATTTCAAAGAAATACTTTTGGTTGGGTAATAAATGCATTCATAGACATCGGCTTCACGATTTATCTCTGTCTCAGAAACAACTTCCAAGCAATGGACCTCTAAAGATCAAAATGCCTTTAATATATGAAAATGCACACCAATCATGTGTGTTCAAACTTTTTTCATTTTCCAAACGATAGCACCTTTCTTCTGCTAACCATCAGACCCTTCTCTGCTGTCCGTGTGTGGGCGTGTGCAGGGCACATGCACTGGGTGAGGGTGTATGATGAGGGCGACAGCTGTGTGGGCCCCTCCCTGCTTCCACCCGCTGGGGGCTCTGCTGTACTTTCGGCCTGCGCCCGTCAGCCTCTTTTAATCTAGCAGCGGGACTCCGCAGCTGCTGTAAGGCAGCCCACAAACGCCTGTCTGCTTCCACAGCCACACTCAGCCTTTACACAACTTAACCCTTTCTGCACCATCCCCACGACTCTCTCTCTCTCTCTCTCTCCAACCCTCTCTCTCTCCCTCTCCCTCCTTAAAATGTGCTCAAAATCTTCCTATGCCTGGCCCTGGCCTTCACTGTGGAAGGCTGTCTGAGGAACTGTGTCTAAAGAGAGGAGCTATGGTGTACAAGCAGTGAATAATGTATAACAGAACTGTCCTTATGCATTTTGAAGAGAAGGAGTAAATAAGCCATGTGTCTCTCTCTCTTTCTCTCTCTCTCAGTGTCAGAGTCCAAGCTCTAGTGACCAACCCACCCATCAGTCCCTTATTAACATGCCTGATCGAGTTTCTCACCGACAAGGGCAAGAGAAAGTGAGTGAGAAAGAGAGAGGGAAAGACAGGGGAGGCACTAATAAAGGGACAAAAAATCTAGAAAAAAGGGCAATATATTGGTGTTTGATATATTATTCACATAATTTGATCGGGGTTTCTCAAACTTTTGCATGTAACTCTACACGCATAGTCACTAGAGGTAGCCATAGAAATAGACTCATTGAAATAGACAGCCTATAAAACAAAACCTCACCCATCACTGCTGCACCAGGGAGCTTACTGCTAACACTCCATTCACCCACCTCTGTACGTCACTGTATGTGCTGTAGAGTGTGCGCTGTTGCTGTGTCATGGCTAAAATCAGTGATTCGTTTGTACAGCTTTAACACGTTGTGCACACACAACACTTCACATGTGGATTATGCTGTGAACTAATAATAACTAAAAGCATTGGTGAACGGTGCCACAGGTATGTGCCATCGGTATCGCCCATAAGACGCTTATCGTCAGAAATTCCACATCAGTGCTCCCCTAAAAGTGTCCCATGTTTACCTGTTCGGCCTCTTTTCCACAAAATGGTTGCTGGACAGAGTTAATTTTCATATGACTAACCTCTACCCCATTAAGTGCCAAGGAATGACACACACACCCCCCCAAACACACTCGTCCACATCCTCTTTCTATTTCCACCTTCCCGTCTTGCTCGTGTGCTCAGCTGCGGAGGGAGAGTTTCTGAATCTCCTGCCACAATCTCTCCCAGACTCAAACTCAATTAGTAAATTAGTTCCACACGACTGGGCAATAAACAGCGATCGGGGAGCTGATAAACACACGCTCCACACCCCATTAAGAATCACCTCCACTCAGGATACAACCCCCCCAAAACACACACACACAGCCTGTGTTTTTATACACTGTCAGGACCGAGACTACAACTGAAAATCTTGGATTTTGAAAAATTTAAACCTGTAAATAAACAACAGACAGCTTTAGTATTTTGAAAAAGTTGAAATACATAAAAGTTATGTCAAGTAAAATTAAGAGACTGTAACACTGACATGGCATTTGTACTCTGGGGGCATTTATTTAGTGTTCAGACGACTCTCAGGCGGATTTGATTTACGATGGATTTGACCAAAAGGTCGAACTATGAAAATGTGTTGACAGCGTGAAAAAGAGACAATAATAATGGATTGTGTTGAAGTGTTATTAATGCATTAACCATTCAGTCTGTACTGGCATTGTAGGTAATTCTTGTTTTGTTTCATTTTCCAGCAAATTCAAAAAAACAAAAAAGGCACATACAGACTCCCAGGAATGGCCTACCACTGTGCACTGTCTGCCTCACCAAGCCTGTGTCTGGAGTCTGTCTCACTGAGCCTTCTTCTCAAAGCCACTGACGCTGCCCAGGACACAAACCAATTACACTCCAGAGAGAGAGAGAGAGAGAGAGAGAGAGAGAGAGAGAGAGAGAGAGTAAGATGGAGAGACAAAACATTAGAGCACCAAACACCTCCTCTGTGTCACACATTAAATCCATATTGCAAATGAAGCGTTATGGCCGAGACTGAGGCTGCTGCTAATAGGCAGGCCGCAGGAAGTCGGAGGGAGCGGGGGGCTGTCACAGGGAGAGAGGGAGAGAGATAGTGAGAGAGACATAGGGGCAGAAAGAGAGGATCGAGAGAGAGAAGGAATAGAAAGGGGGTGGGAGATGACAGAACCAGTGTGAGACAATAACAGGAGGAAACTTTTAAATTATGCACTGCGAAATGTGTTTGACAGAACATCAAGTGCCATCACATTCTACTTCTCCTATCACACACGTAGAGATAAGTCTGTCCCCCGCAAACACACACACAGAATGGGCTGCAAGCGTGTGCCTGACATGGTCTGTTTAAACAAGCACGCGCTCTCTCTCACTCTCAAACACACACATGCAGACAGGTTGGGAGGGAGGGGGTTGAGAGAATGGAACAGTTTGTGATAACAGTGGTTAAAGCACTTAAGCTGCTGTAATTAGTGTGTGACAGAAGATCCGCATTTATCTGCCATTGCACAAAGCAGCGTGAGAGGGATCAACAGCAGAGACAAACAGCCCCGCTCCCAAACAAGCTTTTAAACCGCCATGGACACACACACGCACACACACACACACACACACACACACACACACACACACACACACACACACACACACACACACACACACACACACACACACACACACACACAACACTAAAACACTAAGTTCACAAGCACAGATTCAAACTACCAAAGATGTGCTGACTTCCACAAGCAACCATGGCAACCGTCAAAGCTTCAGTGACTCTACTGGTCACTCAGGGTAACCGGATATGATCTCTAAGGCTGGGTGAATTGCTAAGGCTGTAACACCAAAAGGTCCACACTTATAATGATACATTGCAACTTCAGCTTTGTCCAATCAGTTGTTTCTACTTTGAGTGTGATCTAATCGAACCCATTCTTACATTCAAATGACTGGATAACAAAGAAACAGTCTGAACTTTACACAAAATACTAAAATATCGCTGCTGTTGGAAACAACGGTTTGAAAATATGTCTTGCCCTTTACATTGTGTGTAAATCTCATGCTCCATGGACCATAGAAATGGCCCAAAATTACTTGGACAAAAAGTCTGGTTCCATTGGCTTACTTTACAAGTAAAGTATGTTTTTTCCTTCTGTTAAGTTACTCTTTTGGAGATACGAGGTTATGAGGATGCATGGATTTCTGGATGTTTTATGTCTGAGAACGAAATGATTTCCTTTCCTAGAAAGGCAAACAAAAACCTGCACAATACTGGGAAATCCTGGACGGGTGTTCAGCCTGGGATTTAACTTATTTTCTATAAATTAAGGCTCAGGCTTGTTATTTTGCTCAAGAATACCAGAATATCAACTTTAAACGCTTAAACGAGTTCAGTTGCTTTTGACTGGTCTAACTGGACTGAAGGCAGTTTATGAGCTCCATGTTATCAAGTTAAACTCTCCCACTTAAAGCTTAAGACGACACTGATTGCACGTGCTACAATTAAAACCGCAGCTTCTTTTGATCTAAAACGTGTGGCACCACTTCACAATAAGAGTCCTTTTAAAGAGGGCTTATGAACGGTTTGAAATTAGTTTACCAATTAGGTAATTAAACTTAACAAAAAGTGGTTATAACACAAAATGGCAACAATGACCTTCTTCTTGCTAAACAGTGAGCCCACATTTATCTGTGCTGTTACAGCTCAGATCTTGCTGGTTGTTTTGTTTTCTTCATCGGTCATCAGTATTCCTGTCAGCTTCATCAGAAATTCACATTCATCAGATATAACAGCTCACCGTTGCCCTCTTATCTATATGCTGTAACTGCTTATTGATCATTTTTAAGGTGTTTATGACCTAATTAATAATCACAAATAAACACATTTTAACTCTGTATTTAAACCCTTTATCAGGGTTTTATTGTAAAGTGGTATCATAACAGTTATCCTGTGGCATAGATAAAAAAGCAGCAACTTCTTGAACCTAGAAATTAGTCTGCTTTCTTCAGAAGGGGATTAAAATATATTGAGTCTTCTATGAAAATCACAAAAGTGTGCACAACTGTGTGAGCGATTTGTGCACCTTAAAGTAGCTACATTCACTATTTAGAAAGGGAGTCTGGACACTTTTAGGCATGTAATGTGTATGTCAGACACCACATAACCGAGTCCGTATGAGATTACAACTCAATATAGTTGGACTGATGATTTAGGCATGTCCGGAAAGCCACCAGCATTGTGGACGACCCCATCCATCCCTCACACAGACCTTTTTCACTGCTGCCGTCTGGCAGAAGGTACTGGAGCATCCGTGCCACCACTGCCAGACTCTGCAACAGCTTTATTCCTCAAGCAATCAGGTTTTTAATCTCACAAGCACTGATCTGAAAGCCCCCCTCACACACACACACACACACACACCTCTTTTGATGCTCTACTTGATCTTTCTTGATGCTCTATCTGGAACATTTCTGCTAACGCCGTGTTTACACTGTTCACTCAAGTTTTACCACCTCAGTAGTAACTGCTGTGTTTATGTGTGTTATCTGACTGCATAAACTCACAAATCACAGCATGTTTAATATCTCTGTACCTTATTCTCACCACCTAATGTCCTGAAATGAGTGCTATGTTGGTGCCGCCCTGTCCTGTCTGTTTATCCTGTCTTAATTTATCATATTTATTATACTGTTACACACTCTGTCTGCACGTTTGCGCTTTGTACTTTTGTTCCTTGTTGCACCGTGTCGTTCCAGGAGGAACGTAATTTCACTCCATTGTGTACTTGTACATAGATGGAATGACAATAAAAGCCTTTTGACTTGACTTGATGTTTGCTTAATGCTAATCAGTGGGGTACAAGCTGCACATTCTACATTATCTTCATAGCTCCAGTGCTAAGCAAAAGATGTAAACGTCTGATTAACAATAGGTCTTAGCTGATCAACTACACAGCTACGCAAGTGTGCTGGCTCCACTCTGGCCTGCATTCTCTAGAGTCAGTAACAGTGTTGCTCTCTGCAGCGAGGCCACTCCTCCACGCAGGCTCAGCGCTCTCCAGGGAGCTGAGCAGGGAGAAGGCCGTCCCTCCACCCAGCCTCAGAGGAGCGGAGGGTCAGGGGGTGGGGTGGTGGTGTCCTGAATAAAGAGCTACAGTTTCTCCCTCCCCCCTTCTACCACAGAACCCATGGGGACTGTATGTCCGCTCAGAAAGAGAGAGAGAGAAATAAAAGAGCGGGAGAACATACAGTACAGTGCAAAATGAGCTGGGTCACATGTGCACTGTATAGCATGAAGTTTGACCACAGAATGTGTAAGAGACAGAGGCAAGGGGAGCGAGGGAGAGAGAGAGAGAGACACTGAGATAGAGAGAGATTGTGTCCAGAGGTTACAGTGACATGAAATCACAGATCAGACTCCAGAACACTGTCGCTATGGTTACAGGATGCAGTGCATGTTTGTGTGTTGGTGTTTGTGTGACAGGTGGAGTGTGCGAGTGTGGCTTGGGTTTTAGATGTGAAGTGCCCTTAGTCCCTTGTCCCTCTCTCCTTTCCTCTCCTCTTCGCTTCTGTCCTTCGCTTTTCCTGCCTCGCTGGAGTCATTACTGCTTAATTAAGTGCATGGCTTGTAACACAAGCAAGGCATTAAATTGAAACATTTCGCCCTTGTAAACGATGGGAATGATTATCATGCTAATTCGGCCGCTCTGCTGAGGGAGCGGGGCAGCAGGCAGTGGATGTGTTTATTTCTGTCAAACAGCTCGCGCACCCCCTTTGATTCCAGCTTCCTCCAGCTTCCCCGTATTGTCTGGGCTGTTTGTAGCTTCACCCTCCGCTAATGACGAACTAAAGAGCAGATTTTCAGAAGGATGTTTTGCATACATTTGCACATTTTTGAAGAGCCGAGGCAGCGGCGCACGAGAATGGAGAGATGTCTGTCTTCTGAGACGGCTGCTTCAAACACGCGTGCTTAAGAACATAACACATGCACACGGCAATGGAGTAAAATACATGTGAGTGCACAGAGGCCCTCATGCTTTTATGTCTATATTGGTTTCTGATCTGAAATTAAGCATCTATGTTTTTCTACACTTTACATTAAGGTTTGCTTTTAATGCATCGACACAAACTTCGAACTGTGGGTTTTATCATCATCAGTCATGAACCATAAGTAGGCCTATGGCCACCAACCCATCAGGTCCGTGGACTTGTAGTTTTTAATCTTAGAGCTGTTCTATATGTTTTATACATCATCACTGTCAAAACATTTTTTCCCCCCGTTTTTACACTTTTAACACCATTTGTTAAGACCAGCTGACCTTTGCATTGTGTGAACATTTCATGATGAAACGGAAAAAATGGTCTAAAGTTATGAAATCGTGTTAAATTAACAAGTATAAATCCCTTCAATTTCAGGCTTATTGCATTCTAAGGCGTATTATTCTGTAATACAACCTTGTTGAGCTTTTCTTGTAGAATAAGTTGTAGACGTGTGTAATAAAAGTTAAAAGAGGCCAATAATGGGGTTAAAATTAAGAACAATTTTCTTCTGTAATGGCACAAATTCTAGGAGCTTTGTTATGACAGCAGCAATAGAAGGAACAAGAAAGTTTCAGTGAAATTTCAAATTTGAATTTTCACCAAATGATTAAAAATACTATACACTAATACAATAAATAAATAAATAAATAAATATGGCTACAGGACACCAAGACCCTCTGAGGCATGCAGCACGGAGCTTCTCATCCAATGTGTGGTAGAGTTCAGGCATCAGTACTGTGACACTTTCTTCTTTTGGTAACTTCTAGATGTGGGTTCTACACTCCACTCTGGTGATGCAGATAGATCAGGGTCGTTTAATAGGAGGATGTGAAATGTTAGAGAGAAACCAATTTGCACATAAAACGTTCCTACTTTACTACTTCAGTCTTTTACACTTTCATGGCTACTGAATATTCAAAGACTGTGATGTTTCAGTTTTAGAAGCGGGTTTAGGCTTAGGTTTACTCCGACTCCTGCTTTTCTCACAATTTTTTTGCTTCTATTTTTACTTCTGACTTTGGCAGTGGCTTCTCTCAGTGTTAGCAGGCTATAACAACCGTAGAGCTCGCGCACACACATCTGGGGTTAATTAGCAGGCAGGTATTCTAATGCTGGCATTAGAGCCAAGAGCGGAGGCCATTAGTGTTTCAGCACCTCGTCAGGGCTGCAGTGAAGAGTGTTAGTGTGTTGCTGTTCTGACGTGTGTGTGTTACTGTATGTGAGTGGACAGACAGGTGCTGTGGAACACACATGATGTACTGTAATAAACGGTGGGTTTTTACCTCCCCATTATTCTATCCTTCTTCTTCCCCAAATAATCAGGCTTTTGACTCAGTCACTGGATCACACTGACCCAAAACATGCTGTCTGGGTTACATCCAAGTATTAAAAGCAATAAGACAGCATCAGAAGTTCCAATCATCTCTCAATGCCTTTGTGCCCTGTGCAACCCTTCCATCTCCCTGCACACCCACAGCCCCCTGCTGTTGTAATTAAAGGTGTCCTTGACAGTGAGATGGGCCGATTTTCACACCCATGGACCCATGACTTTTTTTGACACACCACCCTTCCACGTCAACGGCTCAGTAAGGACCACACACACACTCTCTCACGCGGCAGTCTGTGCGCTGTGAGGTGTCGTCGAGGCTGGGCTTTGATAAAGGTGCTAAAGTCTTGATGAGTCTTTTGGGGCCTCAGATGGACACACAGACTCAAACCTCCACCAACCTGCTGTGAAATCAGCGTTCTTCTGTGGCAGGTGTGTGTGAATGTGTGTTACAGACATTCATTTCCTCGTCCTCAGTGTTAACCATTTGAAGCCACATTTACTGCCAGCAAATAAAAGAATGTTGTAATTTTATTCTATTTACTCATCAAAACACGCTGAGGAATTTTATCGACGATGAGATGCTAAACATTCAACTAATACTTCAACGTATTGTATATACGCGCACACACACACACACACACACACACACACACACACACACACACACACTATATACTTGTATAAACACACACATTTTATTACATAACTACTGCTTATTTGGTGAATTTACATAAAAACATAAAGGATTATTTTCATTTACAAAAACCAAAAAAAACCATAAGCATCTAAACTTTTGCCTACAACTATATAAAACTAGCATGTCAAATGTAAAGTAATAATTCATGACATCTGCTGGACTACAGGCTTTTAACTCACTGAATAATCTTAAGAGTCATTACTACTAAAGTATTATACACAATACATCGTAAAGACTAAGGAACTGAAGTGTGGGCCCACATGACAGGATGTTGGCGTTTGAGGAGTTAACAGTGCGTTTCAATTTCTTTCCCTGCTGTGCTCCCCACTATACACCACCCAGTCATCTCTCACTCATTGTTCATTAAGATCTATGCTGAATATATGCAGCAATAAAAGCAATGCATGTTCCCTATTAAATCCCACAGCAAAGAGCCCCTATTAGAATCTATCATCCTGTGATCAAAGCGCATGTAGTAGCTATTTAATGCGCAAGTATGCTTTGATGACACAACAGCACTGAGCCAGCAGTACCAGCATGTTTGTATGAACCTCCGGCACAGCTGGACTACTGTGTCAGTATGAACTCAGCGTCTATTATTCTGACCCATTTGGATGAAAGTGTCCTGATCAGCAGAACCAAAACACAGCCTTGAACTACAAACCTACTTGGATGGACAATGTCATATGTCTATGTGTTTTGACCAGAGAGTGGACGGTGGTGTGCAATAGTGTGTAAAAAATAGACTGCTGTACACTATGCCTCCATCCTTTGTTCCTGTCCACACAGCATTAACGAGCAATGTGTGGGGCATGATGCTTATGTGTACACACACACACACACACGATGGATCGATGGTGACGAGACTTGGGCAGGAAGGGGAATTCAGAGTGCTCTCTGTTATCAGACTCGAGCAAGGCCTCAGGGCACAAACCCCACTCCTTCAATACACCCCTCCAGCTCTGATCCACACGCACAAGCTCACGGGATGTGCATTCTAATACTAATTTGGAGTATATGGAAGAGTCAATGAAAGGATATTTTGGCAAATGCAGGGAAAGCAAAACGGGGCGATATCAGTGCATCACACTACAACAATGCTCCTCTCTGGGCCTAAGCATTACCAGATGGGCCCATTTTTTCAGATGCCATATTATGAATCAACATAAACAATACCCAAATGGTGTGCATGTAATGAGCCGAAACACATCCATGTTCAACTAAAATGGTTTAATCCTATCAAACTGAGCGTTAAACTAATATAACACTCATTAAAATTGTTAAATCTGCCATATGAGGGGATACGACATGTGCATGTCCACACTGGCCAGAGTGAAACATACAGTACAGAGTATAGAATTTGTGGTTTCTGTGCGCTACCGTGATTTATATCACTGTTTAAAAGATTTTCAACCTTTATTGTTCGATTCACTGTGATTTTGTCAAACTTTTGCAAGTTCATTCAGAGCGCTGTTCAGATTGGTAAGAGCTTATTACGGTTTGATTGAATCAGAATAATGACAAAACACAACAGATGAGTCACATGTTCCAAAATGTCATTTCAGAGACTAAATAAACATCTTCAAATTTTTGGCTTTATTAGATTAACTTCTTCACATGCAGCAAGAGCAGAAGAGCATGTTAAAGGGTAGAAGGAGCCAGAGTTTTGCATCAGCCTTAAACGGTTAAGTGGCTATAATCTCCTGTTTGGTTGAGTCCATGTCTCTTTGCACGTTTTGATTTCTCAACAAAAACACTCAAATAGTGATTTCAGTATTAAAGTGGACACACCTGAAACAGTTAGCCGAGTACATCTTTATCCATATCCCTATACATCAACCCAAACAGTGAGTATGGAAAAACACCTATGACAAATACAAAGGCACAGCAGGCTAGAGCCTAAACCTGTGCACAGTATTACTTTTTGATAAAATAATGACTAGTAGAACTAAACAAGCCTCTACAGAAAACAACGTCAGCAAAAGCACAAAAATACCCAAAAATACCAGGTCAGAAAATACAAAGTAAACTCCTGCAGAACTTAGCACAGCCAGCATCGATCAGCATGGGAACTAACATTTGCTGGCTTAATTCTACACTTTGTTTCGCCTAAAAGTCAGAAGTGCAACCGGTCACAGTACAGCAGTGCAGGAGCTGTTATCAATGTAACATAATGAAATTAAACACAAACAAATTAGTAACTAAACATTAATGAATAAAATATATCTGTAGAAGTCGAATGTAGAAGTCATCAGTATTTTCATCACATATCAAACCCAAACCCACCTTTTTTCATTTTTACTTTAGTACATGTAACTGAATAAATACGTAGTTACTGCCCACCTCTACACAAAGTTAACATCTTTTCTGCCTTTCACTCACTTTTTTTAACTTATCTCTCTCTCTTGAACACCCTCCGAACTCAAATAAGATGCGAGCACTAAAAAACGATTACCTTCACTACAGGGAAGGACACATTAGCTGGAATTTAAAATGAGGAAGAGAAAAAAAAAAGAACTACCTTTAGGATTCACTGCTCACACAAGTCCACAACTACTTTACACACACAGAACACAGCACAGGTATCAGATTAATTACTGCAGGAGTTCTCTTAACATCTGCTGGAATGTCAGGTCTAGCGGGGGGAGCGAGGGAGTGAGAGAGGGAGGTATGGAGGGAGTGAGGGATCGCACTGGCCCTGGCGGAGGTGTGAAGGTGTGGGTTAAAATAAGAACAGTGGTGTCTGCTCCAGCAGCTGAGGGGAGGCCACAAAGACATTCTGTTCCCTCTTAATACTGCAGCTCCGTGGGTGTGCAGAGTGTGTGACTGCGAGAGGGAGCAATATGGGTACATTTACTCTGTGTGTGTGTGTGTGTGTGTGTGTGTGCTGTGCTTGCTGACCACTGTAGGTGTATGTGCAAGTGGGACGCGAATAAGTGACCATACTGGTGGTATGTCTTTATTATTGAATGCAGTCTAGCAGAAAGCACTACAAGCTGAGTGACAATTGTTACTGTGTGTGTTTGTGTGTGTGTGTGCGAGGGGGTTTGTGTGCATGCACCAGATGCTGAACAGTGTGTTCTCTGCAACAATCTATACTCAAAAAAAGATATTTTTTACAAGACTGCATCTATTTTCTCTGTTCCATCTTTATTACATTTTATTTCTGGCTTTGTACTGAGACAAGCAATCTGATTGGCTGAGAAGATCCAAGAAAATAATACGACTTTGCACCATGTAGAACTGGCAGACGTACAACAAGTTGAACATGCACTCGACTACACCTGTATGATATATCATCTGGTAACAGCTGGCCTTTGCTATATTAATGTTGCAGGAGGCTGCAATATGTAAATTAGCTCTCTTAACAAGTCACTATCACACCCTCCGGATTGGCATTAAAATTGTGTAATTAAATTCCATTACTTAATTAATCGTTGATCAACATATTTCTTTTCTGTGATTCTGCGATAATTCGCTCGGGTTCTAAACACATACAAAAATAAAGGCCACAATAACACTGAGAAGGGTTAAACATCTATAACCTATGGTTAGTTATTTCTTGAGCCCAGGTCTTTTTGAACTTTCTGAATTTTTAACAAGTGCTCACACAGAACAGTGAGCTGAGTATTTCATTATCCATGTCCATGAACATCCATACATCTCGCCACAAAGAGAGGAAATACATGATAAACAGCCGCATCAGTCACATCTACTGCACAAAGTACTGTTACTTTAAAGGAATAAAGATCCAAGCATGTAAATGTAACACACAACAGTACCAGCTCAAAAGTACCCTATAAAACTGCTGCAGCATGTTTTAGTACATTTAATATCTATAAGCACATAAGCTGTGGTTTTGTCCACATATCTGTCTACATACAACACTGTAGCATTCCAAACTACATTAAGTATGAATGGACACGAAGTGGGCATTAACAGCTACAAACATGCTAAAATATGCAATCTCAACTTTTCCAGTAATTCACTAACATTTTCTTATTTTCCAGGTGGTTTTCCATACTTTTCCAGGTTATCCAGGACATGTGGGAACTCTGACAATACATTTTTAAATGATCCTGCTGGTCTTTCCTACAGGATGAAATGGAGCCTGAAAGACATCTGTTTATATGCCTTTATTTGCCATATTTTTGATTGCTTTATTTAAGGTTTTGTAATGTATCTTTTATTTTGCATAGCATATTACTATGAAAGTCTCTTGTTATTGTTCAGGTTTAATCCATTTTAGTTGCATTTAGTTTTTTCTAATTGTATTTTTTTCAGTTATTTGTCAAATCGGACAGCCACTGCTTTGAGGCTTCAAGGCAAAGTAAATAATTATGGTCTAAATAATGCAGGTCAGCCTTTAATGATAATCTGTATACACAGCTGTGCCATCTCCAGTAATTTGTTTTTCACGCACTCCTGTTCTTGACTAGATTGTTTCTCAGATTGTCTGCACACCTTTGTGCAATTCTCGGCACTTTACCTGCATACCACCAGTGACAGTTCACCTCTTCTGGAACGTGGTAAAGTGTTGGGTCTGGTGCTACGTTGGACAGTGCTGGTGGTGCTGTAAGCAGGTTGGAAGGGGAGTGGCTGCTATTATAAGCTACAGACAGGTAGAGCAGAGCAGGCTAGAGAAGGCGTGGGCCGGGTGCTTTATGTTTTCGGTAATTAAAACAGCGTTAGGCTATTTATTTCCTCTCCCCGCGCGTAGCTGATTGGGCATGAGGGAATGCGGGACTCGCGAAGCCGAGAAGGAGCACAATTACACGCCATCAGCAGACAACATTAACTCGCTAATAGGAACATGGCAATAAAACTTTATTATTATGGGGGAACGATGATTGCCTGGTTTAAGATAACATTTATAATACTTAGCGACGATCCGGAGGAAATGGGTGCAGGCGGGGGGAGAGAAAAAAAGGTCGCAGAAGCCAGAGGAAGGAAGAGAAGCTCCTTATTTCTGCAATCAGTTTTTGCACTGAGAAAAGGAGGGATGAGGGCCTAATTCCTGAGAGGCTAGCACTCATTAGCCAACCTTGCAGATCTCCATTATCTTGTCCGCCGCTAACACGCTACACAACTCGCTCAAGATGGCTGACCTCCACCCACACGATTGGCTGGTGCGGTGGTGAGGGTGCATTGATACTCATATAATGTATCAGGAGAGCTCAGCATGTGCACAGTCTATAGGCACTTTTTTTTCATGACCTATTCGTGAATGATGGCTCAGCCACAAATCAAATGAGCATGATTTTCCCCTTAATCCAGATGCAGTCCTTTAGCTGAGACATTAGTGTCCAAAGTTCAGGCATCTAGACAGCTGTTTCTACTGCTTATAGCAATGCAGAGCACTTGGTTTTAGATATTAGCATTTCATACAGTGTCAGAAACCACATAAGCGAGTCTATGTGAGATTAAAAATCAAAGGCCAGTGTTTGATGATTTACGCATGAAGTTTGTTGTAAGCTTACTTTACCTTCTAGCTACAATTGGATCATACCTCCAGTTCAGATCTCAAACATGTCTTGAATGCTTCTGAGGTAGGTGGGGAAAACACACTGCTTTAAGACTGACCACAATAAGCTGTACTGCACAATAAGCTGTAGCTGTCCACATCAAGACATTCACCTGAACAGCGTCTCAATCGCATCTAACGCTAGCCAGCAGCAAAGCACACACGCTTAATGCATGCAAAGCTACTTAGGGAGAAAAGGAGGATCACTGCGGGAGATGAAGAGAGAGGGAGGGATGATAGAGAGCCAAAAGGAGATGATGGCATGAGTGAAAAGGTGAGGAACAGAGAATGAGAGAGATAGAGAAGAGTGTCTGAAGGTTCAGCCTGTGCTGGAGGGAGGGTGGTGAGGGCCAGGTCTGCTCTGGGCCAGAGGGAGGGAAAGAGAGGGAGAAAGAGAGAGTGAGAGAAGGAGAAGGGGAGTGGGAGAGTTAGTGTGAGTGGCCTTCCTTCCTTTGGTATTCTCTTCACGTCGAGGGGATAAATTATTCAGGGCCCGGGGAGGCTCTGGCTTCATCGTGTAATGAGAAGGACACGCATTGATACCAAATATTGCTGTTGGGAAACTATCGATTGGAGAGCTATTTGTCCAAAGTTTAGTCTGGAAGCGAAGGCTGTCAGCGGCTTTTAATATGACTGACACTTATGTAGAAACCCATCTCGCTGCCCACCACCTTCCCCCAGTCTCCATTTCTCTCTCTCTCTCTCTTTCTCTCTATCTTTTTTCCAACTCACTCTTTCCCAATCCCTCCAGTCTCTGTGGTAAACAGGAGGAAAAGAAGATTGAGCAAGCAAGCAAGAGAGAAAAAGTGGGAGGAATGGAGTGTAACACCATCAATAAGCTTGCTGAAGCAATTAATTGTGGCTGGAAATGCGGCAAGTCAGCGTAATGCTTAACCTCCGACCCTCGGATCCGGCAATCTAAAAGGTCACCGCAGAGTGAAAACGTTGACAATGTATTTCCCGCTAATTAGAAAGTGATAATGGCCCTTAGCTTTTGCCAAACCAGTTAAAGAGCCAGTTATGCAAGGAAATTCTCAAGATCTAATCACTGATTATGTTACTAAATTTACATGCGTTCTCCATGTGGTTTCTTCAGTTGCACTGTGTCCTCGCTGAAGCTGGAAAACAGGCAGGAGGGTTTCAAAGGAAAACGGGGCTGACCGAACTGTTCACGCTAAACATCTCCTCTGTCCTCAAATGAACACTGCCTAATCCGTCATCTTCACCAAACTCTAGAGGGCCTGGCCTGGAAAAGCAGAGGATGCTTGCTTTGGCCTGAGCCTGAGGAAGTCTGGCTTTCCTTCGGGTGGAGGCCTCCGCAGAGGGGCCCGCGGTTCCAGCAAGGTGGTCTGATGTCCCTGGCGTGTTGGGAATGGAAAATCTGAGCATGCACGCATACACGCGAACCCAGTCAACTAAGAACTCAGGAAAGAAAGGGGACAAAATGGGAGGGGAAACTGACTCACTGATACTGTACACAGTAATCTGGCCAACATCAACTGTTAAATGTACTGTCAGAATGATTACTGCAGGAATGCTACAGTCAGAAGAACTATTTAGAGGTACGTATGTCATACACTGATGTTCAGGGGCTTTTTTTGTTGGGTTTAAAGGAATCTATCCCTTTTGTTAACTTGAAGGACAAGAAAAAGCAAAAATGACAAGATATTTAAACACGACAACACAAGATACCTTTCCCCTTATTAAGCGAGGGAGTGGCTTGAAGAGGAAAGTCGAGAGATGACACAGCTGTGCCACACTGTGGACTAAATGGATCCTTTAAAACTTTAGGGAGTATGACAAAGTGGTGAGATGGTATGCGGCAGTCGTCATACTGCAAAATGTATGAAAACACATAGTAAATATTTCTTTAAATATTTCTTATTTTGAGATTGTTGTAAGAATCTTTTAACATTTCTTCAATCTACATTTATATGTATTTTTCATCTGGTGAAACTATTTGATTCTACTTGTAAGAAATAAGAATGAAGACTAAATAATCTACAGATAGAATACGAGTAATTCATTAGATTAAATGACTTAAAACAAGTAAACATGCCTAAAAGGTAAATCATCTTATAATATTCTTACATCAGTCATAAAAGGAGAAATATTAGATGTATCAGTATATAGATATAAGATGCCAAGACATGATTCCTTTTCAGTGAAAGGCTAAAATAGGACTTATTAGTGTTTGCATAAACATTTGGGCCCAAAACAACTTTTTGGCAACTGACTGCTGGGTCTGATACATTCATAGCAACAACCCACACACTTACATTACAGCACCATGGTGACGTCACTACTGTGCTGAGAACCATCTACCACCCTACCTTCAAAGCACACCTATAAAACAAAACAATGGCCAAAGTCCACACAAGGACCTCGCTGTTTCTAATAAACTGGTAACTTGGTGTATATCTGGCCCTGGCTGTCTGAAAGCTTTGAGGAATTGAATTCACTCTCTGACTCTCAGCGACTGTGTGAGCAGCATGCAGCCACCACAGCAGCACAGTCAGCAGTGCATCACATGTGCTGGCGTGCAGCAAGAGGCATCAGGCATACGGGACTGCGCAGTGAGGGGGCCGCCAGAGCAGGAGACAGTAATAACCTTTTGCTCTCAATGCCACACACACCTCACCTCTCCACCACACACACCACCCTGCAATTACTACAGCACAGTGTGTCAGGAAGTAAAAAAGAAAAGGACCACAGCACTACAATTAGAGTCTCAGGGACACTTTAAAGAAGGAGAGAAATGGAAAGAGAGAACAAGGGGGAAATAGAGAATGAGACAGAGACACTTGGGATGACTCCTACATCAAACAGATCCTGTGTAAACCATGTCAGCCCAGTGTGATTTGGAGTGAATGAGGGCAGATGAAGGAGTTTTTAATGCTGCATTCACATTACAGCAGGCAAGGGGTAAAAATCCAGATTTTTTGGCCAAATGTAACGCACCTGAATTTTTGGCCAAAATATGACTACCATCTAAGGCTAACCAAAGTGTATTTTAGATTTTAGACTTAAAAAAATATATATATCATGTTGGATGTGAAGAATCCATATGAAATCAGCTACCATGAATGAACTGCACCAGAAATAAGAGGGAGATGAACGGACCCCAATTCTGTCTTTATAGTGCTGATGGAAGCTGAGTGGTGAGTTATGTTGTTCTCCCTTTCTTATTTGGATGTAGGCTGCCATTTGAACATAATTAGAACAGTCATATTGGATTTTGTATGTATTCAGAGTGCATTAGAATCGACAGGCAGCACATTAATGACAGACCAAGGTGCGATGGCAGTGGCGGACAAAGTTGTGTTCTCTTTAACATGGAGAACACGGGCCATTTAAATATGCATGTGAACCATCAATGCAGAAAGAGCAGATCTTTTTTCTGAGAAAAAGAAAAAAAAACAACAAAAAAACAGAACTGAGTAAATAAGGCTTGTAATGTGAACACAGTACACTACACACGTACAGCATTGCTCATATAAGACAGATCACAGCGTCTCTTCTTATTATCTACTTTCTGGAGCGCTTGTGTGTGTGTCTGAGTGCATTGTTCCTTTGTGTGTGAGTGTTATAGTGAGGGAATCTAGGTCCTGCTCTGTAGGGACACAGCGGTTGAGGGTGGGGGGGGTTGCTGTGAGGTTGGCACCAAATTGCCTCTGAGAGCCACTCATCAGCTCCAGGCACACCCACACCCTTACACACTCATTAACTGTATACTCACTAGCATATTAGTCCCGACCACACCTCGAAACACACACACACACTTGCATGCGTACAACCAAAAAATCCACACAACCAGCTACTACAGCGTACCACACAACCAAACTCTCCAACAAACTATCCACTCCACTAGTCTCCTCGCACAAGCACACGGAGGACGTCCACAAACATTCTCAAATAAACATAACACATTCTTACACACATATACACACACACACACACACACAGGGGCACTCTTGCGGGTCTCTAATGAAGCCCCAGTTGTGACGGCGTGGAGGCGTGTGCGGCTCCGGCGGGATAATTACGCCGCTCCCTCGCAGCTGAGTTTGGCAGATGTAGGGGAGGGGTGCGCGGCGCGCCGAGGCCGCCATAACGAGCGCCGGGGAGCGGAGGTGGGATTCGGCACGGACCCCGCCATCCGCCATTAGCAGCTTGGCACCGTCACAAATGAGTGTTTTTCACCAGAGCGCCGGGAAGGGCTGCGAAATTCCAACAAATTCGAGCAACGAGCAAGAGCTCCACCGCAGACACCCAGATAGAGAGAGAGAGAGAGAGAGAGAGAGAGAGAGAGAAACAAAAACAAAAGCAGGGTAGAAACAGAGGAAGATAGATGAGGGAAGAAAAATGTGTGTGTGTGAGAGAGAGAGAGAGAGAGAGAGAGAGAGAGAAAGAGAGAGAGAGAGAGAGAGAGAGAGAGAGAGAGAGAGAGAGAGAGAGAGAGAGAGAGAGAGAGAGAGAGAGAGAGAGAGAGAGGTTCATACCACCATGACCGGATTTGTCACCTCTCTCAGCACAGGGAACACAGAGCTCGGCACCATGGGAAATTACCAAATCAGAATGCATTGATTTTCTTCAGGGAGGAGGAGGCAGGTAAAAAAAAGAGAGAGAGAGAGAGAAAAAAAGAGTAGACCAAGACAAGAAAAAAAGAAAGAAGGGCTGAAAAACTGACATGGCTGAGAATTAAGGAGGAGATTGTATTAGACCTTTGTATTACAGGGAGCAGAGACTGGTAGACGTTTGTTTTTGTGAAAAGCTGAATTAAAGAGGTCTATTGTACCCCTCTGGTACACAGAGAGTATGCTGGAAAAGCAAACTATTAGCCCTCTATTTCTCTCATGCCCTCTCCCCTCTCCCATTTGTCTCTCTTTGTCCTCCTACAGTAGATTGTAATTACACTAGCGCTGCCAAGACAAACCCATATGTTGCCCTGTGTGACAGTAACTTACAGTAAATGTATGACTTTCTATGTGTGTGTCTGCGATGGTTCATGTATTAGAGATTCTGCCTGATATATTAGTGGAAGCAAGTCAAGACATTTCCAAAAGGATTGTAATCCCTGCCATTCTTTACTGTGGCCTTTCTTCATTTTGTTCCAAACACATGCGACATTCACTGATGGTGTATTGACAAATAGCCTTTAGCACAGAAGACCCATTTCTGACCCTCCCAGCCAAAGATAAATGTGTTTCACAGTTTCCCCCTTACCTCAGATCACTACAGACATGTTTAGTGTTCCACATTTGCAGTGCAACACATTCACTTTTGCAGTGGCGCTACGAGACTAACATAAGCAATGGAAGCATATACCTCACTAATCATTAGTCATGATTAGTTATTAGTTATTACTGCTTTTAGCTATGCAGCACTTTTGTGCATTTGTATGAATAACACAATCATACAGTGTCAGTGTCATAAACAAGTCTAGGTTTGCAGTTTGCACAGTGCTAATAGCTTTACATACACCTTCATTACTAGACTACATGAGCCTTTAGTGCAAAACTAAAGAAGCAAACTTTAGATATCAAACATGCCTTGGCTGATCAAATAATTTTGTAATTGATGTTGTGACAAACTATTCTTTTTATAATGTTATTATTTTTATAACATTTTTACATGAACTATGTGTTGTTCTATTGTGTATTTGTCTCATTTAAAAACCACTCCACACTTCTCATAACTTCAGCGTGAAGGCGAGGCTAAACTGCTGTAGGCTGAAGTGGATAAGTATAAATGTCTTGGTTTCTTCTGACATCACAAAAATAATGAATGCAATTTCCATATATGGACTGTAATGAATGCGCAGTGGACTGTACATTTTGAAAATGATGTGTATATACATTATATACATTAAATAAACATTAAAGTCTTTTAAGTGAAGAATTTTCTGCTTCCCGTGATCTGGGCCTTTTAAGAACTCTCACTGCATATTACTGAGATCTATCCTGCTAACATACTGGAAATGGGCCTGTTTACATGCTTTTTGGGGATTGGACCATGTTTGGATTTCACTTGATTGCATGAAAAGCTATGTCTAAACACCCTCAGGGTGCACTGTGACCGAATTAGGACCAGAAAAAAATAAAACAGAAAAATGTTGAAGTGATTTTTACTTGGGAAAAGCACAATCTGATCTCATCTGGTCGAACTCAAGATGCATTCTAGAAAAAGGAGCAAAAGGATTCCGGCCACACTTTATCCAGATACAATCTGGACACAAAATGCATGTTAATTCAAGGTATAAATAGGTTACGATTCATATAAGAACATAGGAGTCTTTCTCCTTGTTCCTCATTTTCATTGATGTGCTCATCCTCTCCCCTCTCTCCTTCTCTCTCTCTCTCTCTCTCTGATGGTAAATGATCGATTTCAAGGTGACCCTGGCTGAATTACGGCAAGTGTTTTGTGTGAGCAGGCGGGCGGCTGCAGGCCGGTCCCAGTAATTAACACCAGCGCCTAATGAAGTCCAGCTGCTCACCGCGCACACTGAGCTCCTGCCAAAAACCAGGAGAGCCCCTGTCAGCCTGAGCCTCATCCTCTTCTCCGTCTCTCTCCATCTCTCACTCCATCCCTCGCTTCCGAAGGTCAACCTACCCCATCAGCACCCGCTCTGACCAGCCATCTAACCCCCCCACTCTCTCTCGCTGATCCGGCATTCTACCTCTGCTCCCTCTCTCATCTCCTCTCTCCTTGTCTCATCCCTCGTTCCCTGCCAAATCCCCCCCATTCCCCTCTGTCCTACGGACTCCTCTCCATCCATACCTCGCCCTTCCTTTCTCTCTTTTGCTCCAACTTACTCTCCCGTGCCTCCATCTCAGCGAGGCTAAGTAATCTCCCCTCTCTCTCTCCTCCATGCTCTCCCATCCCTCCATCTCCACAAGGCCCAGTAATCTCCCTGCTCTCCTCTGTATCTCTCCATCTCGCTATCAGTCTGAGGCCTAAAATTGCTCTTCGACTTCAAGGGGAAACCTTGAAGAAGATTTGACCAATCATGGCGCAGTAGGACAACGCTGGACCAATCATGTGGCTTGAAAAAAAAAATTAAAAGAAGTACCAGAAACTAGGCAGCAATCATTGGCGCTGCAAGGACATGCAGTTGCAAAGTTATCAGAAAAATCATAATACAAATTCTAGACGCAATTATTAGGCCTAGTTGGAGATTACTAGAGATTTTACTTGTAATTACTTGCATAGATATAAAAAACCAAGCACACAAAACTTGCCCCTGCAGTCTCTTGTGGGGCGCTGCTGAGGCTGCTGTGAAATGAACGCGCTTCCAACAAATCAAGAGACGCTTCGCCTTTGTTTCGCAAGCTGGCTCTGAGCAATACACAAAAGGCAGGCACGTCTTTGTATACATAACAACTGCAAAGGCAGCCGAGGAGGAGAGCGCCGGGGCATAGCATAAGGGCAAAAGAGCTTTCAGATCAGCTCTAAATCAGATCTAATGGAGAGTAAACCTACCCCCTAAGGCCCTGTCTCTCTCTCTCTATCTCTCTTTTTTATTCTCTAAGTCTCTCATTCGCAGTTGCACTCCTTTATCTTGCCTCTGCACTCCTTCCTCCCTCCTTCCCTCGTTCCTCTCTTCTTCTTTAACCCCTGAGTGCTCCCTCTCTCCAGGATCAAAGCTGGAAGGCTCCTGTCAGGCAGGCACCTCTCTGCACTCCTCCAAGTGACGCCTTTGAAGACGCCACTCCCAAGTGGGCCTCTCTCTCCCACACACGCGTGCAAAACACACGTTCGCGCACACTCACACACTCTCACACACACACACACACACACACACACACACACACACACACACACACACACACACACACACACACAAGGGGCCTCCGCCCCGCCGCTGTGGGACCCTTCCCTCGTTCGTCTGTGGGAGAACGCTGATGAGCTGCGACATCCGCACGTTTCCTCCCACTCACGCGCAGAGCTGATGTGCAGAGGCAAGATCACACCAGACAGCAGATGTTAATTATCAGCCGCTGTTTAGAGGGCTTTATTTGTGGAGCTAAGTTGGAGCTGGAGGAACAGGGTGGAAGGGTGCTCACCTGCAGAGCCACACATGCACAGAGCCACTGGGCAAACAGGTAGCAAGCGGCCATGCACTTACTACACACCACCTCCCTCCCTCCCTCCCTCTCTCTCTCTCTCTCTCTCTCTCTCTATATCTGCATCTCTCTCTGTCGCACACACTGGCCTGACCAAAAGGAACGTTTTCCACCAATACAGATTTAAACAAGCTACAAATTCTGCTAAATGACATCGGCTAATATTTTATAATGATAATAATATATATGATCCTATAGTTTGATCAAAACAGTCGTTTACTGACCAGTATAAATATAATTTATATAATATTTAGAATTCCCAATGATTGTCAGCTTTATTATTGATTTCCTTTTTTTTATTTTGCCATTCTATTTTAGGCATTCATTGTATACTTTATTATTTATTTTATGCAGTAAATAGTGTGCAGTGCACTGGCCTAAATCTCCTCACTTTAAATGTGCTTTATAAATAAATTTGACTGGACTCAACTAAATCACACAGTCTTATAGAAGATCAATGTAAAACTAATTTTGAATAAAATTAAAACTTGACCATAAACCCATAAAACAAACAAGGGCATCGTTGAAGTCTGTTCTACTAAATGAAAGCACCTTTCAAATGAAGCATTTACATTTCTTTGTTGTGTATTATTATTATTATTATTCACATTTTAGTGAACTATAACAAAAACATCAAACTAATGAAACAGACTGTAAAGAATGAACCCAGTCATATGGTTCTCCTAACAAGTAGGGTTGTTTAGGCCAGACCCTCCCTCATCACAAAACATCTGATTGGCTGGAATGTGTTAAGGATGACACACTAAGTTTCAACGGGAAACACAATAATTATCATAATATGACGATTACGGTTCCAACTCAAAACTAATTGTTGTATCTTTTAAAACATCAAAATGTTTTTAAGAAATCTGAGAGAGAGTCCAGTGCGTTGTGACGGTGTAACATTTAAAGAAACACTACTGGTGCTTTAATTTAAGGATTTCTGCGGTTGCTGATAATGACATGTCGGGCACCATCATGCACCTCTTCTCTCTCTTTTCACTTCCAAACCCAGAGCTTGATTAGCAGAGTGTCATCTTGCACCCATCCTGCCACATTCACACACATACCCACCCACACATGCACACAACCCTAACTCAGCATCACTGGGTGGAAGTTCTCTCTACCAGCTGCGACAG
Source organism: Pygocentrus nattereri (assembly GCF_015220715.1). NCBI lineage: Eukaryota > Metazoa > Chordata > Actinopteri > Characiformes > Serrasalmidae > Pygocentrus > Pygocentrus nattereri. The sequence continues at coordinate 3,467,353 of NC_051217.1, read as the reverse complement.
ATGCCGTTGTCACTCGAGAAAATAAATTCCGAATACTTAACGAATTAAGCGAGGAGCTAATTGCAGCTGGCCCACGTTCATTATGCGCACAAAGGCGGGGAGGCTTGTTTGTCTTTTTAACAATTAGCTCACAGAGCTCGGCAGGGTGGGTTGGGTGGGGGGGGGGCTCTCCTGTAATCGTCCCACCCTCCCCTGCACAGCAGCTGCCTCAGACACACCTGGAAGGGCCTGGGATGCAGGAGAGAGGGGGGCAGCTGCACTCCTGCTAGAGGTACCTGAGTTTTATACGCACATGTACTCGCGCACACAACCAGCAAATCAGCCCACTAAGGCCCCCCAAAAAATGACCCATATCAAAACGGATGCTACGGAGCAGGATTGACACACTTGTGCAAAAATCCATGTCCAAACTCAAGCAAATACACTTTCATCTAGTGGGCCTTTCACACACACATACACACACCTGCACACCCACCCGCGCTGTCTCGGCGGCACTGGCCGCTAGTGTGGCTGATTTTCCATTTTGTTCCCACACCTTTTGGAGGAGCCTCCCCCTGAGCAGTTCTCTTATAGATCTCCAAACAGCTTGTAATTACCTTTAATAAACAGCATAAGAAGCAAATCAAGCGCAAACGTGGCAAAATGAGTTCTCGGGGGGATCAGACGCCACTCAGCCTTGCAAACAAACATTTCGGCAAAAAACATCGCTGCCTCTTTCCCTCTCTCTCCCTTTTCAACATGACATTCTCTGCGGGGGCTACTCAGAGATGGGAGGGAGAAGGAATGAGAGAGAGAGAAGAGCGAGAAGAGGACTGAAGGAAAGAGTTACGCAGGGCTGCACTGACTCGGTCAAAATGTGAGCTGAAGTTAGAGAGCAGGGCTGCATGATATGGACAGAATACTAGTATTGTCGGGGGCAATATGACGATCTTTAGTTACTTGCAGGGGCGATATGACGATATTTACTGTTACTGTGATACATTACATATACAGTACTGTTCAAAAGTCTAACCCAAGCACATTGTTTACAACCATATGTCTTGGAAATAAGTGTTTTTGCTTGTATAACATGAATATAATTGCACTAAAACACTTTGGAGAGCCACAGCTGATATCACATGTTGAACCCCATCACTAGCTTTCCACACTTGCTGTAACTTAATGAAGTATTGGTTATTCAAACCAGGTATTGGATGATTATGTATTTGTGTTATTTGTATCTATTATAGTAGCAATGTTGTTTTCTGAGCAAATAAATGCTTAGTGATGTAAAATTTTGTATTATATATCATGTTTTGCATTTCTGAGGACATTGTGAACATCATCATACTTAAAGAATGCTGAGCAAATGCAAGCCTGAACAGTATGTGAAATGATGATTAAAAATAATTGTGTTTATATTCTTGACTGCATTTTTTTAATGTGGCACAACTTATTCACTTTTGTCTATTTAGTTTTTTAGGTTTTTTTTGCCCATGCTATGTGAAGCGACATTGGGTTTGTGAAAGGCGCTACACAAATGTGACTTATTATTATTATTATTAATAATAATAATAATATTTCATCCATCATGAAAATGTCTTGGAGGTATTTGTGATGTTTGCCATATCACAACAAGTACTGTGATTAAATTGCCACACACTGTGACTGCAATATGCCTTCTAATAATGCAGTATTATATTAAAAACATATTGGTGAATGGTGGTATGATTGAATTATAAGATTCATCATTTTGACCTGAGCAATTAACATTTTTGAATTACATAAACACCTTCAGTCATCGAAAACACTGTAATTGGTTAGAGGTCTAATTTGCATATTGTAACCTTTCGGTCATATCACCATTGCAAAAGCTAATATTATGATAACGGTTATCAACAATATACTCAGCCAACCTATTTGAGAATGGAAGTTTGTTAAATTGGTGTCTCACTGTAAAACTGTGGAGTCTAAATGAGTATAATAACAATGAGTGTGCACTTCCCCATTTCTTCTAGATCCTAAACTCCTTTTTTCCTCCCCATCCCTCTTCTCCATCCCTTCCCTTATCCAGCCACTCTGGCAGCGCGCCCCCAGTGCAACTGCGCCGGCCTCCTGGAGGTTCCGCCTGGCTAGTTCCAGGTGGTGTGGGATGTGCATGAGGGGCTTCTCATCTGTTCCCATGTTCACACGCTCACACACGCTGTCTGCAGTGGAGACCACCACACCACCAACAAGCCATAAACCCCCCTGCCCAAACGCTCGGGGACGCCAAGTCGCTCAGGAATGGATCCTTTTTGTATTCATAAACAAAGCACCTGTGCCTATCCCAGCTCGGTTCAGTCAGACAGATAACAACAAGTTACAGTGCCATCTCATCTTAGAGATTTACTGTAGATTACACTGTACATGTGCAGCAGGTAAACCCAAGAGTGGTACATTAGATCTGACACTAAGCAGAAACAAGCAAAGTCATCAGCCTCACACTGATCTGAGAACTGTAATAATTATTACACCTAACCATTTAAACTGTAGGGTTGTTCTTCAGCTCTCAAGGCATTACTCAGTTCTGGCAATAAGTCATGGCACTTGCAGACATTTTCATGAAATGTATCACAGTATTTAGTTATTAAGGCTTGAGTGGTTTGGAAACACCACAGAATGGACAACATGCGCTGGCAAAACAGTTGTGCCACATTTAAAAAAGGTTATGGAAAACTATGAACACCGTGAGCTATTACACACCGGTTGTTGTTGTCTACAGCCTCTCCATAATCGGTCTAAATCAGTCTTTTTATGATATATAGAACTGTAATTGTAAAAATGTTCAGACAATGGTGTACTCCAAAAAGCGCATCATGCTGTCATTTTTAACGATGATGATATTGTCATATTGTATTATATATTATTCAATAACGACTGTGAAACTGTTATGCGAATTAACCCCTTTAAATCCTGACACAAAGTAGCAGATTTAATTATCTTAGAGTGTATAACATCAGTTTGGAGCGGTCAGTAGGTCCTGGCCATTTAAACTGTTTATTAGTTATGAGAAAGAGGAACTGAAGTGATCCCTTGAAGTGTGCCTCCTTGACAGATCATAATAAGCATAATTAAGCCGGTTTATTGAATTTAGTGCATTCAGAAGTAAAATACTAATCTAATCAACAATGAAAAAAGCTAGAGGTGCCTCGTGGACTGAGACCATTCACTGAGCTCAGTCCTTGAGATTATGTTAAAATTTACTACTTGCTTCCATTCACTATTAGCTTTTCTGGTCAACCTAGCACTTTAAATGCAGCTTCATGGCCATTTGAATTTCAATTGAGGTTAATTGGGCATGTGAACAGAGTTCAAAGGCATTTAAACGTCTTCCGTTACCCGTCACTCAACACAACAGCGACATCAATGGCTTAAATAAATGACAATTGAAGGAATGTTCTGTTCTCAATAAAGGCATGAGTGGAGAGGGCTGGTGTTGTCTCCAGCCACACACACACACATGGCCCTAGGCTAAACGCAGACCGTCCATACACACGCATGCACGCGCACACACACACACACACATGCATAGGTGCTCAGCAGAGTGAGCTATCATCCACATTATCCACATCCATTGACTTCTAAAGCTTCTTGTGTGCTGCCTCATTAAATCTTCACTGACACAGAGAGACCACACCAGGTCCCCTTCACCAGCCTCAGTGTGTGTGTGCTTGAGCATGCATGCGTCTCTCTATGTCTCTCCTAACTGCACAAATACAGACATACGCGACAGAGCTTTGATTTGAGAAATGATCAGTCATATACTGTATTGGCTAGTAAAAATCATCCTAAGCTGAAATGAACTACTTTAAGATGTACCCACATGTTCAATAGTCCACATGCAGTTTAAGTGTCACTGAAAAGCATTGCCAATAGAACTAGATGCTCTGGAACAGCCGCACACGAGCCTGAACTCATAATGTCCAATGCCAAGCACCAGCTAGAGGGGTTTAAAGTCTCCAGTTTTGTACTGTGGAGCAGTGGAGTAATGGAACACCATGAGTTAGAGCTGGATACAGGATATGTATATGCAGTCACTATAAGGCTCAGAGAAACGATGAACTTGACCTACTCATTCACTGCCCACAAGCATGTTTTTTCATAGCAACTGCTGCAAGATATTTTGTATTTTGACAAATACTTGGTCGCTACAGCTTTTCATGAAACAGTGTCTTTTTTCTGCAATATTTACAGCAACAGGTCCTGATCTCATTAGTGCTCTTACAGCAGAATGCAATCACAATTCTCACAGCTCCAACTAGAAGGGACAATAAAATATTTTACTGTTATCATGATACATTTTGTTATTGTGATAAACAATGTGCTTTTCTGACCTTAAAGAACACTGACCAACTGCATGTTTCATCAGAAAGGGAACACAACTAGGCCTGATTAATTTACTGCAGTTCAGTAGGTGAAACACTGAATAATAATTCTATTTATATTTTTTCATAGCAATTGTTACATGTGCCATTACTAGTGCACTGTACACAAGTGTCAAAATACTGTTAGGTATCACAAATTGGGAAAATGCCTCGAACTATCATGATATACGTTTGCCCTATCTTCCAACCCTAGCTCAAACATCTAGTGTAAGGCCTTCCCAGAAGAGCAGAGGCTGTTACTGCAGCAAATATGGAGCAAACTCTTCATTAATACCCCTGATATCAGAAGAAACTTTAGATGAGCAGGAGTCTACAAACTACTCTACATGTAGTGTATACATACTAGAAACCACATTGTAGAGCCTGGCACAAATCACTAAAAAGGCATAATCAATACATGACTCAAGTGCTTCGTGACATCACTGCAGGGTCAAATGACAATCTTCTGTGTGGTGTTGCCATGGTGATGTGTGCGGTTCATGCTTCAGGCATTAGACTCATTGGGATAAATAAGTAAGAGTCAGGAGTGAGACATGTCATTAGCCACTCTCTCCAGAGGGTTCGTTTCAGGTATGTGTGTGTGTGTGTGTGTGTGTATGCACACTTGCTCATGCCCCTAGCCCAGCCCCATGCAAAAACAACCACTTAGGGGGTGGATGATTGTGTATTTTATGAGTAATCCTTGGTAGTGGAGAATGGTGGGGTAGGGGGTTGAAGTGAAATGAATGCTAGTGAAATTCTCTGTCATTAAACTGAACACTATGTCCCAGTCTACAAGTGATCTAGTCATGCATTTCTCTACAATATTGCACCGTAGCGTTGCCTCCCTACTCTGCCCTCCACAAGCAGTGTAGTGTGTGTGTTTGAGGGGGTTATGGCGAGAGATGGGGGACAAACCTGGCGGAAGCTGGGCGGGCTCTCTCTCTACAGGCCGTCCGACAGGCAGGGAGGGGTTGAAAGAGAAGGCAGGGTGACAGTTAGTCAGCAGCTCCATGATCACATGGGGGTTAGAGTGGGGGACATGGGACAGACAAAAGGAATTATGGATAATGAAGGGGGGCATTCACTGTGAAAGAGATGATGGCTAGTGACGCATCTCATATTTACTTCTTATTTGACAGACGCATGTGCTGCCCACAAATGTGGTCTTTTAAAAGCAAGTGCTCAACGTCAGACACTGTGCACCACGTATTAAGTAAATATACCCAAAGTGTTATGTTTGGGGAAAAAAAATCAGGCAGAAACAGTTTATGAGAAGTTGTAGCACCCAACTCAGACTTCGCCCAAATGTAAAACACCTCAGTTATCCTCAGTTAACAGTTATCTAAGCCTTATACTAACTGCACGTCTTTAAAGGTAACACTTGGAATGAATCTAATGCTGAAATACAACCAAATAAATGCATCATATAAAAAGCCTTCTGAATGCTCACATTCACCAAGTGGCATCTCAGTGGCACTAGCGCTGCATATCCAAATTAACTGATACAATCACGTCAATACTACTGAGTACTGAAGAATTCTGTGTTGCTCAATATCTAATTTCAATGTGTATGCAGTCAGCCATATCAGTATCCATGACCCAATGAAATTGCTTTTTCTAAAATTTAGACAGCTAATTGGCTGTTCAAATTATACTTCTTCTGTGTAAATATACGCACTACCAGTAACTCACTACCGTTTCTGGTGTAAGCCACACCCACTTTCTCTCTGTAATTTAACAGAAAGTATCAAAAAACGCATCGTGTAGGAATCGCTCCTGAAGTCAAACTATCATTACTGGTGAACATAAAGAATATTTTTTAAACAATAACCTGCCTCTTTACATACAAGTGTCCAGTTAACACACATTCAATTTCTTAACACAGCTCATTTCTATTTCTTTGGTACTTTCTGACGCAGACAGAGCATTTGTATAATACACCTTACTTTTTACACATGACTACAACATAGCAATTACTCTTGTGTTGTTAAGGTCAGCTGTGTAAGCATCATGTCGAATGAGAAGAAAATGGTGATTACATTAGACAAGCAATTGCTAGAAAAGCCCACGCCTTTATTTCCGTTCACAGCCTGCAATAATCCTAATGACACACTACACAAGCCTTTTTCTGACCATGTCCATAACAGCTTTCTCTATGAGAGACAGAGAGGCTAAAAGGAGCAAAACAGGAGAGAGACAGAGAGAGAGAGAGAGAGAGAGAGAGAGAGACAGAGAGAGAGAGAGAGAGAGAGAGAGAGAGAGAGAGAGGAACAGAGAGACGGACAGAGGGGGGTGAAGAGGCTGACTACAGCTCAATCCACTAATAAAGGCAGATGAAAGTGAGGTTAAACACAATATGCTAATTGAAATGTGTTGGCTGATTAAGGGCGATTGAGAGGAGAGTGGGCGTGCTGTGAGTTCTGGGCGCTGGTGATTAGTGCAGCATTAGTGTCTGCATGCTTTTCCTCATGACGTGCTGTACAGAGGCATGGAGGGAGAGAGAGTAAGAGATGGAAAGAGAGAGAATGAGGGAGGGAAGTGAAATGAGTAAGCCCCCTTCCGCTCTCTCCTCTCTCCTCATGTCCGTCTTCACACACACCCCCCCCCACACCCCCCCCCCCCCCCCCCCCCACACACACACACACTTCATGATTCTGCCCACACACTCAAAGAATAAGAAAACTAGAGAAAAACAGCAGAGCCCTGAGGAGCCACATAACACTCAGACAAACATACCAAAGAGCAGAGCGAGCAGGTCTATGCTGCCTAGCAAAACGGAAACGCTCCAGAACATCCCACCTTATCACAAGGAATGTCAAGAGCATGTCAAAATCAGTACAGGAAGCAGCATAGGCCTGGATCCTCCATGAATTGTTTTCGTTCTTACACATTGGTTCTTGCTTTTGTTTGTTGCTTGAGTCAGAGACTCTCTCCCTCTCTGTCTTTGTGTGTGGGGGTCTCTCAG
>NC_051217.1:3397500-3457500 GCF_015220715.1 Pygocentrus nattereri | reverse complement strand
TGAAATCAAAATTGGCCTTTTTTATCTCATAACTTCATGTGTCTGGTGATATCAAGCTCACAATCTTCCACCAAGATCTAAAGACATTTGCCCCCCACGAAAACATCCTCTGATTTTTGATTATATGGCAGAGAAAAATACCACTAACCAATAACATCATGTTTCACCTCCCCCTCCCATCACCCCCAGCTATCTTCAATTGAAACTGCCTGGCTATCTCAGAGACACTCCCCAACACTTAATGCACTCAGAAATACATCACAGAACAGAAAGAAAATGCGTCATAATTCCCAGTTCACGGTGACTTTTATTTTTTTCAGAGGTCAGTGGAAGTACCCACAAACATAGTAATACAAACCGTGCATGTGTGTGAGAGAATGTGCCTTAGCTCAGCCCAAGTGGTGCGCGTAGAAGGGGTGAAGCTTTGGGGAAATCTACCACATTACAGGATTAGATTATACAGTGAGAAGTCTGCTTCTGAGCAGCTCCACCTCCCTTAAGCTCTCCATCCACAGCCACAGTTATTCTGTACCTCCACCATAATGGAACCTCTCATTGACCTCACATTTGTGCACACCTGACAGGCGTGTAACATAGTAAATAACTAACAAGAGTAAAATAACTAACAAGAAACTATGAAAGGAGACTACAGCTGATAAGATCATGGCATACAATCAACACCAGCTGTGGTTAGATGCAAGTATGTTTTAAACATGTTGAAAAGGATGGAATATGAGCACTCGGGCAGCAGTTAGGAGAGAGTATGGTGCTGAAGATGGTCACTTTTACGCTTTATTGTTCTGTGTTCACATTTCTTACAGAAAAACACTGTTAATGTTAATTATCTAACTTATGCTGGCAACTCGTATAGCAAGTTTATAGAACATATACCAAGCAGAACTAACCCCAATATCCATAAATTATTTAGCATTTTCTTTTTTTTTTCTTTTGCGACTAACCTCTGTTGTGGTATAAATAAGCATTTAAATTCAAATGGTCAAAATGACCTATAGCAGTTTGAATAGGTATGCAATTCTGATAAAAATTAAAAAAATGGTTCTTCAACATGGTTCTTCCACTTATGCTTCCCTGAAGAACCTTTCAATAAATGATTCTTTAAAGAAAGAGATGCATGTGTATGAAGAACCTTCATAAAGTTTAAAGAACATCAACATAGTGTAAAAGGGCTATAGAAATTAAAGACCATTTCAGGCTATGAGTCATTTAGGAACTGCATTTGCAACACCAAGTAAGCCCAGGCATGTATATGTGGTTAGGTAGATCATGTATGTGGAATCGGAGGTGTATTAATGAAATTTGCTCTTGGTAATCACACACTGCCGCGTCGGAGCGAGGGTGCTACGTATTTATGCAGTCTCTCTGCACAGCCGCATGCGCGTCTACATTAAATAATCAGACGGGTTCAATCAACAGGCAGAGGGAAAAATAAACCCACATTCCTCCAGGCCCGCCGCCTCCTGGAGAATGGCGCTCTGATCGTGCCTGCCTGCCGCACCAGTCGGATTAATTAAAACACCAGGCAGTTTTTTTTCCACCCCTCCTCCTCCCGTCACTGAGTAATCAAGCTCCTTTCCAGCAGACCGTGGTAGCCTGAGCCCTGCGTCGAATCCCTTCGCTCACCTCACCTCCACTTACACTTAACGTCAGGCAGCCAACAGCCAAGAGACTCAAAACTAACACGAATGCGGCTTGTCATGCACATATATGCTGGTCTTTCAACGATACAGATGATGATAGAAATCTTTGTGTGTTTTAGGAAGAGCCCTGTGACTGAGACGCATGTGGGGGTGAGTTTTTTTCCCTTTATTTTGGGGTGCATTTGGATCCCATGCTCCCCGGGGGCCTGCTAGTGGAGCGGAGTGACGGTAAAGGAAACGACATACACTGCGCAGTGGTGGGGAGATCACAGGAGGAGTAGGAGAGGAGAAGAGGAAGAACAGATGTTGCAGGTTTGACTGGTTAAACTGATTGAGATGAGGTGTCACCTCAGCAGTAATGAACACTCGGAGATGGGGAGAAAAGACGGAGGGAGGGCGTGCGAGAGAGAGAGTGTGTGAGTGAGAGAGAGACTGGGGCTTTTGGTGAGGTATGATCACACCTCCACAAACATCAGCTCTGAGACAGAGTGATACAAGAAGGTGTGTCAGCAAACATGCAGAGTACAAAAGGTAAAATAGGCTATGAGCATGTGGGGGGGGGGGGGGGGCTGTTAGTGTGCTCATATGAGACGTCAATCATCTTTTAGGCAGGGAATATGTGGAGGAAAATGAAAAGGGACATACCGATTACGACCGTGAAACAATGACTAAGTATAATGAATAAAGTACCATCCTATTTTATTTGCACAGATATTTTTAAATGCCGATTATGATTTACAACTGAACTAAATATCTAATAAATTCACTAGAGAGGCACCAATAAGAAATTTCTGGAACAATAATGATAACTGATGGTTAAAACTTTGCTGTGGACGATGCCGATACCAATAATTTTCCTCTACTTTTTTCGCATAGGGACCACATTCTACATTTTGGTTGGATTTTATTTTCTCTCTGGGGTCCACTTACAGCATTTGTGAGGTTTTATGTACCAAAAACAATCAAAATTTACACGCCCATGTTCTAATCTTAGAAAATCTTATCCCTTAAAACTGAACAGGTAATTTTTGTTACTGTACCTGATTTATGTGAGTGATCTCTGTTCTGACTGGCTGCTTTTTACTGCACCTTATTCTAAGAGCAGTCTGGGCTGAAACACTCCTTATAAATAACAGAGTAAACAGACGCTTTTGCACAATCTTTGCACAACAGTACCTTTTGAAACGTTTATAATAGCTACACCCTACATCAACCTCTTTTATTTAAAAAAATCACACTATATTTTATATATGAAGTGCAGTGGGACACGTTACAACTTCAACTTTACAAAGCCATGACGCAGCTAAATCTGTGTTTGAAAACAAAGAAAAATCCCCCAGTAGTGACTGCAAACATACAAAAAAGCCCTTATGGTTAGTAATTGTCAACTGCAATTTCAATTGAATTCAATATAATTACATTACAATATCAAAACACTGAATCACCTTTTCTGGTACACAGAATCTTTGATATAACAAGTCGCATGACCGCTACACTGAAGTGAGCAGATTTTGCCAGTGCTGTACGATGAAGTGCCCTTTACAGTAGTGCAACACAGTAACACAGACGAGCGAATGGCAGAATATCATAGAAAACTACAGACTATTTTGTGAAGAAGCTCTGAATATCCTCATGGATTTTGATGAGAAAAAGAGGGGCTGGAATATCAAAGCCTTATAATATCCTCGCTAGTCATATATCAAAGCTGACAGATAGTTTAGCTTTTTAATGATTGTTTCGTAATCTCCAACAGAAAGGAGAGGAGTGGAGTGAGAGTGTGCTGCAGTTAGAGCTCCTCTGTGATCTCGCTGCAATTTTCTGCCGGCTAACACAGCGTCTGATAAAGGTTAATACACTGCTCCTCTTTTTTTTTATTTTATGCCAAGACGTCATCAATCTTTGAAGAGGGGTGGAAAAAAATAATAAAATAATAACAGCACTTAAAATAATCTGCCTCAATTCCATAATTAATCTCCTCTAGCTTTTCTGACAATTACGATGTTAATTAACCCAAAATTCCCTCCATGGCGGCGGGGAGAGGCAGGCGATCCGCCTTCCCCTCTCATGTGCGGGCCCCCATCTCTACCATCAGCAGCTCTAAGAGAGAGGAGAAAAGAACTACGGAGGGGGGCACGGTTGTGTTCGCGGCATGATTGGATTGGACGGGTGATGAGTCAGGTAAACGTGGAGAGGGCCGGACAAAAAGAAGGTCAAGAAGGTCCCCTTTTTGGCGGGTAAAGGATAGGGACCTAAACAGGGAAGTAATTGGGTGCCATTCATTGCCATGTTAATCTTACTGGAAAGAGAAAATGAACACGGGAGTGAGGGCATGTTCAATTAAACGCAGAACTGCCCTCCTTCGCCCACCAGAATAAAGAAACACAGCAAGAACCAGCTACAAGCTGTATGAACTCACAATGTGAATCTGGTTGGTTAGCATAAGCAACTGGATACATCAGGCTCTTCCAATCAGGAGTGGAATGCCAAACCTGAAGAAGTCGCTGAGACTCGAGGTGTTGCACCGTTTGTTCTGTGAAATTACTCACAGGCCCTGCTCGTTAATCTACACTACAGTCTGCTGCTGCAGCAATTATTACTTAAAGAATAACAGCACAGAGGGAGGAAGCACATAAAACAACTGCTGGGGAACAGTGCAACACAATTCCGCCACAGCCTGGGCCACGGGATGGGAAATGTCGTCTGCCTAGTGGAAAGCACGACAGCCTGACTCAGCGCTTTATTGCACGTCTGGTTAACGCTGTCAGAAGATTTGCCAAACATAATTAGAACAGGCAGAGATAGCACTTTTAAGCTGGCTTCCTCTGTCTAACCCTAGCTAACCCCTGTCCTTGGTCAGCATCAGATCTTTACTACACTAGGTGATGAGCGTGTAATGAGTGCATGGCAATAAATAATATCCTCTCCCTGCACGCCACTGCTACCAAAGAGTAAACGAACTCCACTTTAGAAAATAAGATGTGAAGCACTGGGTATGAGCAGTCCGCCCTTTTTCAAAAGGGGGAAAAAAACACAACAGAACACAGTGTGGGTAATTGCCCAAGATGAGCACCGGGAATGAAGTGAAGGGGAAAAAACACAGAGAACCTAATTGTTTGTTGGCCTTTGCAGAAGGAGCGAGACCTGCAGTCCCAGCCTCGGCTGCGTGGTGAAGAGTTAACAGAGCAATCAGACCCGCAGCCGTGGCCTCAGCTGCGCAGTCAAGTGTTAAACAATGGAACAGCTGTCGAGAGCGACGTCTGCGCTTCCAGAAATAGAGCTGTTCATTTCACCTGTCTGTCTCACACCTGTGTGCAGGGAGAGAGAGGGCTGGGCAGGGCCAGGGCAGCAAGCACGAGAGGAGAGCAGGAGGAGCGGCTGGCAGACAGCCACCCACGCACACAAACACACAGTTACACACACGCAGTGCAAAGGTGTTCCACTCACCTATCATGTGATTGGCAACGTGGATCTGGATCTCGCGTTCTGTCTCAAAGGTCATTTGGCATTTAATGCACTGATACGTCTTCTTCTGCAAGATAAGACACAGGATATCAGAACTCAAAGCGGGTTATATTATTCACAACACGCATGCATGGATGTGTGCACGCACTCTGCCTGTATCTTGCCATCAAAATTTTCCTATCTGTTCCACTGAACCAAGACAAAAGCACAGGTAAAGAGCGACCTTGGAAGTTCACTGTCAATATCTAGCAGAGCGAACAGGCTGTACAATAGCCCAGCAGGATGAGACAGCAGGACCCTCTGGGGCCCATGGTAATGCAGTCATGAATTCACACATCTCTGGGCGAGTCAGTACACATTGGGAAGTCAGACAAATACTACTATAAAGTAGTTACTGGCAATATCTTTTATTTTCAAGAGACAAGCCATAAAATTCCTCATTCATCTGACAAAAGAAATGAGATAATAAGAAAAGAAATAAAAAAGAAAAGATAAAACGGAGAACCAGAGAAAAATCTCAGATAACCTAAAAAATAACTTTAGCCTTGAGAAAGGGCCACAAATGGTTCTTTGAGTGATGCCACTGAAGAAAATGCTTGAAAAGGACACTGGTGAGTATGAAGAACTCTTAAAAGGATCAAACAAAAAATTCACTTAATGTAAATGTATCCATTTATGACAGTTTTATCATATGTGGAGATGATTTAAACTGTAAAAAGGATCTTTTGCACTCATATTTCATTTACAAACACGTGAGCTAATAATAATGCAAAGAACCCTTTTTTGGCATCTTTGTTCTGATGCAAAATTGAGGTCTATGACTTTTAAACTTTGTTGATGATTTTATCACATTATACAGTAGGAAAAAGATTAAGAATGAAACTTTTTTAACAACTGCATATTAATTAACTTGCATAGTATATTAGCAATAAAAGAAGAAAAATCTTTGACACTCACTTTTGGGACAGGTGAGGCATCCGTCACTTTCTTAGCTGCACTGGTCTCTGGGCTTATCTCAGGATGGTCCACCTGAACATGGCTTTCCAGATCTTCCAAGGTCTCAAACTTCACAGCACACTCAGGGCATCGCAGCCCGGAGGTGCCCTTTTCCCCTGGCTCCTGAGGGGTCACGACCCCGCTGGACGATTGACCGTTGGTGCCTCGGCTCATGCAACTGGCGCACAGCCCGAAGGGCAGGCCATTGACATCCAACTTGACAAGCTCCTGCTTGTTCTTAAACTCTTTCAAGCAGAGGGCACACTTATAGAGCTTGTGGGCCTGCAACTGGCCATTGGGAGATGATGAGGCTGACCCTCCTCCTCCGCCACTGCCGCCTGACGAAGAAAGCTTTTGCATGTGGAAAGTGCCATGGATCTTCAGCTCTAGGGTGGAGGTGACGGTCTGCATGCAGACCACACAGCGAAAGCCTGTCAGTGAGTTTCTCAGGTCTGGGTGCATCTGGCAGTGCTCAATGAATTCCTCCTCGCTTTGCAGGGGCATCTTGCAGATACGGCAGGTGCCCGTGTCCAGGCTCTTGCTGTGGGTGACTTTGTGCTCTGTGAGGGTCAACAGAGAGGGGAAACGTTCTCCACAGATGGGGCACATGTAATGTTTCGCTGGACCACGGTGGGTTTGGGCATGTTCCCTCAGGCCGTTCTCTGAGAAGAAGGTTCTTGAGCAGACATTGCACTTGTGATTGCCCTTGATGAAATCCGCCTTCTTTTTACGGGACCCTGCATCATCCTCACCAGGCCTTATATTATGATCACGCAACCGGTGGTTTTGGAGCAGGGACTCCATGGTATAAGCAGCACCACAGATGTCACAAGCATACATCGGTTCAGAGGCGTCCATCTCCTCCTCTCCTCCACTGGCTTCATGGCTGTTGGCTGTTTCCTGGGTCCCTCCCTTCAAAAGCATGTTCTGCAGGTCAGCCTGCTCAGCAGCTGCAGTTGAACCTCCTCCTCCACGTTTAGAGCTTTGTGTCACCCCATTGGGAGTTCCATTCTGACTTCCTCCATTTCCATTGCCATTTCCTCCATCAAACATGCAATGCTTCTCTCTGAGATGTCTCTCCAGCAGGACAATGGCATGGAAGGCCTTCCCGCAGAAGCGGCAATTGAATTTTTTACTGTGGGTGGTGATGTGGCACTGAAGCTCCACCTCTGTGCCAAAACTCTCCCCACAGAATATACACTTGCGAGCTTTTCCGGCAACGCCAGGCCCAGTGGGTTGATTCAGGTGAGTGTGCTTTACATGCGTCTGCAGGTCACTCTCCTTGCGGAAGTCCCAGGCACATGCTGTGCAGCGGTACATTTTCTTTTCATTGCTGTGTTTGACAGCCAGGTGGACTTGGATGGAGACCTTGGAGTCAAATACCTCCTGACACAAAGTGCAGTGGTAGAGCACAAAAGTGTGCATGTCCAGCAAGTGTTTTTGCAGGTCATCCACAGATGAAAACTGTTTGTCACAGCTCTCACAAACATACTGTGTGGAGGTGGTAGTGTAGTGGATGGTCAAGTGCTGCAGCAGGGACTCTTGAGAGTCAAAGTCCTCTTTGTTGCACTGAGGACAAGACTGTCTCCTCAGTAGGAGCTCCAGGTGGGACTTGAGGTGGGTTTGGAAACCCTCAAAGCTGGTGAAACGAAGGTCACACTGATTGCAGGGGTAGTCCCCATTAGCACCTGCCTGAGTGGCATCACTGGCCACTCTGTGACGTTTAGGGGAGGAGATCTCCACATCAGAGGAGGCAGGGCTCAGGTCTGCTACTTTAACTTTGCGTTTGTTGTTGGCTAGTGGGATGTTCTTGTGATTCTCCTTAATGTGTTTAGTGAGCTTGAGAAGTGAGCCAAAGATTGGAGAATTGGTGCAGTAGGGGCAAGAGTACACCTCCATAAAGGACTGTGAAGGCTGCAATACAGGAGACTCCATCTTGGTCACACCACCACCAGTGTTGCAGTGGGTCTGCTGGATGTGTTCAGTGAGGGAGGACTCTGTCAGGAAACCCATTGAACACTGATTGCAGAAGAAGGCATGGTTGCCCTCCAAAGTGGTGGAGCCAGCAACCACACCACCAGGCAAGCAGTGGGAGACACGGATGTGCTCTTGGAGGCTGTTGATGTCTGCAAACATGTCTGGGCAGTAGTTGCAGTGAAAAGCAGACACATTGCTGAACTGCAGAATTGGAAAGTTGGACGAAGAGCCCCCGCTGGATCGATGTGCTTTGCGCACATGCTCATTCAGATTGTAAAGAGTAGGCAGGGTGTCTAAACACAGTTGACAGGTGTGGCTCTGCTGAGGTTTGTCTGCATGGATAGTCTTCAGGTGAATCTCTAGAACAGCCAGGCTGTTGAAATCTCTCTTGGAGCAATAAGGGCAACTATACGTCACCTTACCTGACCAGCCTCCTTCATCATGATCAGAGGATGGGGCTAGTTTACGCCTTCCCTGTGCCGGTTTGAGGGTTGAGTCTGGGGTTGACCCTCTTTCCAATGAAGCGCTGGAATCAGGAGTGGCGCTGCTCATAGATGCCACACTGCCCAGCACTGGATCAGGACTGGCACTGTGGTTGCTAGAGTCAGGCTGGCGGTGGCTGTCCAGGTGACAGTAGACATCTTCTACTGATGAGAACTGCTCTGCACACATGGGGCACTTGTGTTTTTTGTTGGCATGTGTTCGGTCGATATGGGTGAGCAGGGTGCCTTCATCACTGAAGATCTCTGGGCAGTGGATGCACTGAAGTTCTGCACGGTCTGAAAGCTGGGGATGGCGTGTAAGCACATGCTTCTCTAACTCATCAGTCTGGCTGAAAGTTTCCTCACAGTAATCGCACATGTATAAGTCCTGGTCTTGGTCAGCAGCATCACCCGTGGACCCATCACGTTTGCCCTGGTCTTTTTTCGCCATGTGCTCCTTGTTCTTCCTATGGGCCTGCATGTGGCTTTGCAGCGAAGAGGTGGAGGAGAAGCCACGCTTGCAAACGCTGCACTTAAAGGGCTTACTGGAACTGTGCGTCTTCAGATGGATCTTGAGGTGGTCGCTACGTGAGAATGCAGCCTCACACTCCTGGCAGCTATACTTCTTGTCGCCGGTGTGTAGCTTGACGTGACGGTCACGGCTGCGCTTGTGCTTGAAGAGTCGACTGCAGAAGGTGCACTTGAAGGGCAGTTTGTCACTGTGGATCTGCTCATGGCGCTTCAGGTAGCTGAGGCGACTGAAGGACTTGTCGCAGAACTGGCAGGGATAGGGCAGGCCAGAGCCTCCTTCCTCCTCCCCTGTGCCCATGCCCAGATCGCAGCAGCCGTCCCCCAGCATCTGCGATGGTGATGCCACGTCTTTGCTGGAGGGAGAGGACGCCACCCAGGAGAGCCCCGGGTCATCATCGCCATCTGCAATGCAAAACACAGACAGAATTAAAATGTTAAAGAGGAAGAAAAATTATCTAAATAGAAGAAAAGAACTAAAGACATCTAATCCCACAGGAGAGGAGAAATAAGGACAGAAATATAATTTTTATCATTTTATGCTCCATCTACAAATAAGCTTACCATCTCCAGATTTGGATTTATAATATTTTTCATTACGGCCTACAGATTGAAAAGCTTTTTGAAAGCGATTACAGCAAATTGAAACAGCCAGGTCCTTCTACAGGACAATGTGTACAAAATAAAAACACTGGATTATTTCATTTTTTGCTGTTTACACAAACACAGGGCTAGTCTAGATTACAGCACACATATTATACAAATATATACAAAGCGGGATGTACTTAATTCTGTCCTGTTTTGTGCAATCTGATGGGGCCTGACACAGTCCAAACGTCATCTATTTAGCATCTCGACTAGCAGCCTCCAAAGGAAAGCAAGGGAGAGAGCTCATGACTTATTGAGCAGGCTGCTGCGTGTGCACAGTCCCACTGTGGCTCAGACAAACACAGAATTTTCTATCACTGCCTGTTTGTTTGCTTTATTTTGCAGAGTTTTTATGTTCACTGTTAATGTGCTGCAGAAAAAAAAGCCTCTGGTATTTCACATTCCAAAAACCCAAATGTTTACAGAGAGTAAATCCACTTCCACTGCTCAACCCAAAAAAAAAACTCCATCCATACCAATGAGCCAATGTAACAGTGCACTTGCATGGTCTAAACACAGTTCAGTAATACCTCAAAGAGTGCTGAAACAATGCTGCAGGTTTTGCCCCAGCTTTGAAATAAAAATAAACAAAACTGTACAAAGAAAAGTGCTTCACATCAGCTTGTATTGTACAAACTACAAATAATTGTAACTCCATATGGCAATAGTAGGATTTCACTTCCGCCCACTCTCCCCATGCGTACAAAGGTGAGCGCAGCAGAATTTGTGGAAAATAAATTCATGTGATGAATTGATCCACTTTAAAATGTAGGTGCTGTGCAGAACAAATAAATCTCCACGGGGGTTTGTGGGCAGAAATTTGTAAAACCATGAATTATGAATTTAGCTCCAAGCAAGAAATGAATTCAGAGGCTGCAGAGGTAAAAAAAAAAAAATGTAAAAATAGAGATATCAGTATCAGAGCCGATGCTGAAAGAAGTGTCACATCCACCATTATGAAAATGCTTACATAGTTAGTAAAACAAAAAGAAAGCAAGTGGCATAAAATAAATACAGACATAGATCAAGCAACCTGGAGAGATGCAGCAATGTGGTAACGTTTACTGAAAAGAAATCCGACAGTGCAGATGTTTGTGTCTGTGCTACTCCCCTCCTTCTCTCAGTCTCTGTCACTTTCTCAGATTACAGTAAGACTCCCCCTGTGCCTCCTGCTCCAGTCACTATAGCCCCCCCTACAAGCTTTTGTGTCCATGTCAGGATAAGAGCCATCCCAAAACAACCTAAACCCTGGCGACACAGGAGAGAGAGAGTGCCTCGGCGCCCCAATGAAAGAGCCCAGAATAAAAGCCCATAAGGGACTTAACTGTGGTGAATTCTTTGGCTACACAATAAGACTGTGGCCCCTGACAGACCAGCCTCTGATCTGGACACTGTGGAGGTGAGAGGAGGGGACAGAAGGGTAGAAGAAGGGAGGAGACAAGAGGGGGTTTACGCTGACTGACAGGTAAGCCTACCCGCTGTACTACAGCCATGCACCCTACCACAGGGCAAGAGATACAAAGAAACACTTGCTCAAGCATGGAACCGGAGAAAAGGAGGCAAAAAGGGAAAAGAACTAAGAGGAGGGAAGAAGAATGGAAACAGAGGAGGAGAAGGGGGGGAGGAAAAAAAACTGGCACATGTGGTCATTCTGGCGAATTATAAATCTATTAATGCTAATGCAATCCCTCTGACTGCGACAGAATGTGAGAAATCACTTTTGAGAAAGAGGGAGATTATAGTCATTAAATAGCCTTAATCCTCAGAAGTGTGGCTGTTCGGAAAATGGAAGATCACATGGCTTTTAGAGGGCTTTTGTCATCCGTCCGCCGGGGGACTTGGCAAGAGCGCTAAACAGGGTAAGAAATTTCAATGAAAAGTTAAATTAGAAAAGAAACAGAAAGAAAGAGAGGAAAAAAAATGAGAGGGAGGGGAAGGGGAGCAGCCGGAGACAGGAACAGCCTTGGAAACTCACTGCTCTCACTCTTGCGATAAGTTTGCTTCTCGCGGCCCTGATGGCCGCCTTCTCCCGGCCTGTTTCTTTCTTTTTCTCTCCCTCTCCTCCCTTTCTGTCAACCCTTTTCTCACTTGTTCCCTTTCTTTCTGTCTCCAAACTGTCTTTCATGTTGTGACTCATTACTGCATTAACAGGCTGTCCTGGTGGCTGTTCCAGTGGCGCTGGCCTTCGCCTTGCTGGCCTGTCCCAGGTGGAGGGGAGGAGTGCGGGATGGAAGGATGGAGCAAGCAAGGTGGGGGGGGACGAAGCAGCAGTTGCATATGCTCTGATGTCCAGGGACAGACTAGCCATCCCGCTTTGAGCTGGGGCCCGATAATTGGGGGACGCAATAATGGAAACACATGGTGACAGAAGAAGCCACCAGCAGCACCTGATCGGTGGCCATTTCTCCTTCAAGAGCACCCCTCCCCGCAATGAACATCACCATGCCGCCATCAGCCCGGGCCAGAGCGGGCCATGCCGGCCTGGCTAATGGGCTGGCCAATGCGCCGGCATGCCGGGCCAGAAACATGGTGGATGGGCTGTAATGAAGACTTGCCCAGTCTGACGTCTGTCCTCTTCCTGCTCATCAGACACAAGGATGGGGGGGAGTGAAAGAGAGACAGAGAGAAAAAGAGAAAGAGAGAGAGAAAGTCGTGGAGGGATCCCCTCCATCTCTCCCAACAGCAGAACCATCCCAGGGCTAAGGCTTTTGGTGAACGGCCCTACTATAGGGAACACGCCAGGCTGGCCTGTTCATTAAGGATTGGATACATTCAGGGGAAGCTTAAACAGAGAGAACATGTAGCACCAGGCCATCCCAAACTAACTCACGCATGAGCCATTACAGCAATAGTTAACACAAGCCAAGACTCATATTCTAGAGTAGACAACAATAAGTATGCATCTTTAATATGGGCTGCACTGAACGCTAAGCCTATTCCATATTCATTCCAGCATAATCCATTGAATCAACTCAGTTCCTCTGGCTAGACAAAGTGAAGGCAAACATTCAGCTCTGGCCAGATAAATTCTGTTATAAATCTAGATTAGAAGAGGTGCTGGTCTTGCTTAAGTCTCAATATCTGTCTTCTCACAGTAGTTTTGAACTGGCTAGACCATGCCAACTTCTGGATCGCTCTTCAGTGACAGTGCCAGCCAGAAGGAAAAAAACATGGCACACCGCCCTCATAGTCAAAGTCAAATCATGGCTAGTCACAGCAATTTACACCTAACAATTATTTACATTTGATCCATCAATAGTCCATCAACAACATCTTAACCCTGTGAACTTCTTTTGCTGGTAAAACCGCAATACCTTTAAAAATCATAGTGTTGATCACATTTTAGATACAGCTTGCATGCTGAGAGGACAATACAAAAGGAGCTAGCCAGCCATCAGCGGTCACAGACACAATCACACTAATGCTATTAGCACTGGGCCTTGCCAATACTAATCAGAGCTGGCCATTATCTATAGCATGCAGCCACTGCTGGAAAAAATTCAAGTGGAGATCCACGCCTAATTCTCTTTTTAGGGAAGGAGTCTCAGGATTTGTATCTCTTTGCCTTCACCTAGTCACATTCCACAACCTTCCCCAACCCCACCGCCTCCACCTTTAAGCCTGGCCCCCTGCCCAGGCCTCCACCTTTCCCAGCAGCCCCCCTGCCCAGCTCCCAGCCCCTTCCCCCTGGCCCTCTGCCCACTGCCCCAGGCTGGAGAGCCACACCATAGGGGGCAGAAAAACAACTTCCACCCCGAGCTCCCACAGGGCAGCCCAGCACGCCAGTCAGACAAGCCTGGAGCAACAGCCAGGGGAAAGCAAACTTGCAAGAGGTTCTTTCTCCCTCTTTCTATACCTCTCTCACTCCCCTTCTCTCTCTCACCCCTATAAGTGCTTTATTTGTCTGAACCTCTTCTGCCCCATTCTTTTGTTTGTCACCACACCTCCACATTTCTCTTCTCTCCTGCCTCTCTCTCACGGAGGGCAGAGCTCACTCTTCCCTATCTTCCTTCCTTCCTTTCTCTCCTAGGCAACAGGACAGCCATAAACAAACATGACAGAGGACAAAGCTGGGCCAAGAGACAGAGAAAGATGAAGAGTGCGAAAGACAGAAAGGGAGGGGGCAATACACAGGAGTTAACCACATGGTCAACAGTCCTTTGAGAGCAGTCTCTGAGACCAAACACCTGTTTTGGGATACTGACATACACACACAGTCATAGGCACACACACACATACACAAATGCACATGAATACGCAGTCAGATTCCAGTCTTGCTCCTCCATACTGTTCCACTCTGTCCCCTTGGGTAGCCATGCTGACACACACCCAGTCTGCTCTGTGCCCCTCTGCTGCTCAAGGGAGACAGTCTGTCAGGGGCCTGCTCCTACTGGACAAACACACATACCCTCCTGTCCACTGACAGTGCCTGCTTGATGAAGCTGACACGTCAGTCTGTACATGCTGGACCCCTGGCACAACTCTCACTGCCTTATAAGGGACCCAGGGGATCCAGTATGTTAGGGTCCATCTCCTAGAGGACTCACAGATCATGTGGACCTACACAAATGCACATTTAATTTTATACTATGTGAGGACATGTGATCATACTTATGTGCTACATAATTCTTTTTAAGAAACTTGCTTTCAGTATTTTGCAGGGATTTTTACACGCTTATATAAACATCTCCAAAGTTCCAATTCAGGTCATTTCAATTACAAATGTAGACTCATAAGTCCACAAGACCTTTTTCATTTCAGTTCCTTGTGCAAATATATATAAATAATTATTTTAGGTTAACCTTTTCACCCCTCTGGTTTTGTGCTGGAGATATATGAAAACACACACACACACACACACACACACACACACACACACACACACACACACACACAAACACACACACACAGTGTGGACCGACACACCCACACACTAGAAGGTGATGTCACTGGGCCGGAAGTCTGTCAGAGACCATAATCCTGGAGGACACTCACCTAAACACACAAACACACACACAATGGTGATGTCACAGCATAGGCAGTCTGTCAGGGGCCAGAGTCCTGGAGGACACACACACACGCTGCCCACGGCCCATATGGAGCATTTGGCGCCCAAAAGTGTCCAAGCAGCCGGCCTCGTTCCCAGGGCAGAAGGTGAAGGGCAGGGGGCCGGAGGCCACGAGTGGAGGACACACACATATGGGGCCAGCTGAGAGCTGGACCCACTACCCCCCAGATTCCCTCTGGAGACCCCCAGGTGAGTATGTCCAAAAATGGGGACACAGTATGTGAGGGCAGGAAGTTGATCATTCCATTTCCACAGCTTCCATAAGAGGAACACAAATTTCCTCTACGATTTAGAATAGGTTAACTCGTTATAGTGCAGGCTTAGTATTCAGTTACTAACCTTTAGACTTATTATTCAGCCACTATTATGAGTTGATCTGTACTACAAAACTTGACAAAAGCAAAGGCACTCACACAAAACAACCCATGTGACATAACGTAAAAGTCTCATAAATGATGCAGTTAGGTGAGTGCCTTAATGAATTAACAGCACAGGCTGCTGGGTTTGTGTTTAACTGAAGTGCAGGCCCACATTTGGTCCCTTTAACCCCATAAAACTCTAAGGGCCTGTATGGGGCCCCACATTTTAGTTAATCACTCTCATAACCGCATAATTTACATTTTAGTTTCATAGAAGTTACTGAATAATTAAATATATTCTAATAAGTGTTAATAACTATAATATGCGTAGGGTAGAAAGGTTTAAGGGTAGGGCTGGACAGTATGACAATATTTACTGTAATCACAATAAATTATGTCACTACTTTGCTTATTCTAGCTTTTCAGAAGTCAGAAAAAATAAATATTGTGACATATCGTGTGCCTTGAAAACTTTTTTTTATGTATTATGATGTGACAACATTTTGCCATATTGTCCAACTCTAGTTAATGGGGTTCAGTGAAGTTAACCGTTGGGAGGTTTGCACAGGCCCAAACTCAGACGAAAGCAATATGTGTTTTCCAAAAATGCGTATACGTCCTACAGAATCTGAGCTACTTAGACAAAATGGAACACTTGTAAGTAGTACATGAAAAAAGCCAAGGGTGCAAGCGTGTGATAGAGAAAAGGAGAGGAGAGGTGAAGAGAGAAGGATGTTGCGTGACGACAGGGGCACTGGCAGTGGTTAAGAGGCGTTTGACTCCGGTGCTGCGCGGTGTGTGTTAGCGGCAGGGGCCTGCACCGTTAAACAGCTGCACATTAATTACATGTGAAGTGTACCAAAACAAGGCTCTCCGCTGTTACAGCGTCGGCAGGCCAAGACATCTGGCATCTGCTACCGATTTTTACTGCACGTCTTCACTCTTCAGCGTCTCCTTCACTAACTCTATCACACTCGTCCTCTGTTTCCTGCCCTCGTACTTGCTTTCCCTCCACCTGACACGAGCTGACCTTCATCTTTTGTTTGCTGTTAGATTATATTCCTTTGATGACTGACTCTCTTTTATGGACAGTCTCTGTCCCCTTGCTCTCTCTCTCTCTCACATATGTCTGTCTGTCTCAGAGCAGTCAGGTTTCCTCTGAACACTGAGTCAATGGGAAACAGCTGTTTTTTCAGCCATGCAGGAAGGCATGAGCAGCCTCACTTTACCCCTGGCTCATGCAGCCTGAACCCTGCCATGATGGAAAACACGCAAGCACAAAAGTTACTTCTGATATTGGCCCTTATATTGCACAATTTTGCCCTTGAAAACAAAAGTACAGGGACAAAAGAGCCCACAGAACATAGTTATTACTATAATAAATCATTGAAAATGAATGCCACCATTGATTTAATGAAACAGCCACTGATCTTGACCTGACAGCATGAACGTCCTCAATTATATATAAAATATTGCGTTTTATCCGCTACGTGCTGCTGCAATTGAGATTAAATTGCTGGTTAGGATTCTGATTAAGTGAAAATTATTTTGGAATATTATTATCATATTATTAATATTATATTTAAAACCTCTGAATTTCTCTGCATACAGGGTACGTACAGATAAAATAAATAATGCTTAATTTAATGTATCTTCATACAGTGTATGACTTTTTATTCTTCTTTTCACTGTCTCTCTCTCTCTCTCTCTCTCTCGCTCTCTCTGTGTCTGAGTATGTGTGCTGTGTAGCAGAGCTCTAGGCAGAGATCACACACTGTAGTCCGCTGCTTGGCCCTCTTTGATCAAACAGAAGCCGAAAGGCGTCAGGTTAAGGCTCACCTGCTCCCCCTATTAGCACTCACTGCCTGCTTCCCCCTGCTCTGGCCTACCAGCTCTCTCTCTCACACACACACACACACACACACACACGCACACACAATGAGAAACTGCACTCCTGCATCCTCACTGAAAGACAGCTGGCTGGAAGTCTTACAGTCATGCAAAATGACAAACTGTAATGACGCATTTGCTAGGATGGTAATTTAAACTAAACCTGTAAAGACACCGCTGCTTATGTGCTTCTATTTTAATCCATTAAAGCCACCCTAAGGCTTTGTATGTGGACCCACACTTCAATTTCCCCCCCTCGTTTGATCACATTTTATCACAAATCACATTTCAAAATAAATCTTCACCTCAGAATCCAAAATTATACCAAACCTGGAAATATGTTTTTAATTACATCACTAGCAAATGCTGAATAACAGGTGCTAAGGCTAATAACTCGAGGAAAAGCCTAGGGTTCACAGGGTTAACGGCACAGGCTATTGGATCTGCGTGACGCTGAGCAATCAGTGAGTGTGTGCATGTGTGGTCGGTAGCTGAGTTTGCTCTGTAGATGGCCATTCTCGTCTCTGGCCATCTCTCATTTTTCTGAACTCAATCAGCCAAACCTCATTGTTAAAAATAGTCTGTGTGCCCGCAGGCTGCCACACTACAGGAGGAAGCTAATGGAGAATGTGTCATACTGACTCAGATGTGTGTATATGTGTGCACATACACACACACACACACACACTCACAGGGGGGAAATGCTTTACATGTTTGCTATGGTCACATTAATGGCCAGTTACCTGTGTAATATGGCCTGTTTAGTTTAACATCTGATTGGGTAAGAGCTGTTTTCTTCAACTTGGCATAAGCGAGTTGGGTTAAGCACCTCATTTCAGGCAAGTGTTTAATCCATGTCAAGCTCTCAAATAAACACTCCCTGCTGACATGTTGCCTCTGCAGTAATCCACTAACTGTTACAGCAGACTGAAATGAGCACAGCAGGCCATACAGAAAGTAAACATCTACGCTCATATATGGCTATGTGAATTAAACAATGTCCTAATGAAGGAATATCCAGTATCTGTAGTTACTGAGTTTACAAATCATGCCCAGTGTGCCTTGGCTCCTGTACGGGACTAGCACATCTCCTCCTACAGTTGGATCAGGAATAATGCACTTCACAGGCTCAGACAAGACAAGACAACAACATAGAAAACACTACAGCAAAAATATTTTTAAAAAAGGGTCGTGTATGGCTATTCCCTCATTTAGACACTGTATAAATCACCATAATAATAATAATAATAATAATAATCTTTATTTGTATAGCACCTTTCATACATACATGCAACTCAAAGTGCTTTACAGAATAAATAAAAAGAAAACAAAGATAAGCAAAACACATTAAAAGAAATAAAGATAGAAGGAAACAAAATAAAATAATGAAATAAACTGAAAAAGATAAAATGAAAGAGATAGAACAGACAAAATGTTTCTTAACTAGACATTATGAGCAAACATTTCTGTATGACCTGCACTGTTTGTGGGGCCACACTTCAGTTCTTCATTCCAAAAACTACATAACGTACATACGATTTCCATAGTAGTCGGCAAATCATTTATAATAGTCATTAGATCAGTGGCGTCAAACTCAATGAGTAAAAGGGCCATATTAGAACATCTGAACAAGTCTGTGGGTCAGAGGTAAAACAAGTTTGGTAACATTTTATTGGGATAGTCCAGTTTAGATGCTTTGTAGATACTTAATTTACTTTAATCTAAATATCTACTAAGTTGGCGGTAATAATAAATAATAATAATAATAATAAAAACAATATTCAAAACAGAAATGTCCCCAGGAGCTCAGACTTTTAAACCTACCCATTTGACTGAACTAGACAACTGGCATTCTTTCTTTGCTGCATGTTCATTAAAACTTTGGCTCAATTTCTGAGCTGCTAAAACGTTACGTGTTTATGTTGGTTGAACTGCAGCTGAAATGCAGCTGGCGTGTTTGGTGATATGATTGGTGTGGAATCGTGTAGAACTGCGGTGTACCCACTGTCCCATAGATTGTTGCTGGGGTAGGACAGTCAGAGTGCACATAATGTTGCAGTGCATGCTGGGGTCTGTAGTGCAACACATTGTGAAACAAGCTAATATTAATAGAACATTAAAATACGTTCGGCTTCCAGAAAGGATTGTGTCAGGCCAGGACTGTGGGTACTAGATAATAAGCCTTCAGAATCAAAAGGGTTACAGGACAACAAACTGTACTGAAAAGACCAGATATCAATTCTTAATAGAGTTTCTCTACTTAATCTCTATCTGGTACATCTGCAGAATAAGACTGATTAGCATAGACATATTGTGTATTTCCCAGTACTTAGTAAAATAACAGAAAAATCTGTTGACTGAGACAAACTTACAGCAGAAGGCTATGGGGAGATGAATTCAACAACTGCCTCCTGGCTTCTATTATAAGCATGTTTCAAGTGAACAAGTCTTTCTGTTTGTTGAAACACAGCAAATTATTGTCTGTGGTAACTGACCTCATGCTGCAGATGTAGCAGATAGACATCAGGTTGAAAGGCACTGGAGTATTCCATTAACTACTAAAGCCATAGATAGCACATTCTCTCTCCCTCTGTGTAAATAAGTCATAAGTGACAGTCAGTTGGAAAGACTGGCATTTGGTGATGGGATGGAGGATAACAGCAGGGGGCTGAGGTGTTCAGAGGGGGGTGAGGCCAAGGCCCTCGGGGGGCTGACATGCCCAGGAGAGGCCTCACATACTGGAAAGAGAGGCAGGTACCTCCTGTCCCCACTGCCACCCTGGGAGCACCCCAAGACCTCCAGGGACCCCTGAGCTGAGAAGAACACCTGGACCTGCCATTAGTGACACACTGGGAGACGAGCACAGACGGCAGGCTGGAGACACACACACACACAATCACTGAACCACACAGACCCACACAAAACCAACACACACTGAGAGACAGCAACATTTAGGTATACACGCCACACACACACACACACACACACAGAGGCCCTGACATGGACATATAAACAGCAATGACACTGACACCCAGCCACCCACATGAGATAATGAAAAGGTGTCATGAATATTAAGAAGCATAAAATACAGGGCACAGGCACTATAAAAGAACAACACCCAACACACACACGCTCAGATGTGTGCAGTGAGGTGGGGTGAAGGAGACACCTGGGCTGCAGTAGAGAGTAAGGAGAGGATAATTACTGTGGTATTAAACACTGCACTCCCCAGAGTGACACCAGAGCGACCAGCCAGGGTTCAAGGACACACAGAGAGCTCCACCTCACCACTGTCATTACAGAACACACACACGCACACACATACACACACACACCACACACACACACACACACACACACACTCACTCACTCACTCAGTCACTCACACAGCTCCACCTCACCGCTGTCATTACAGAAACACACACTGTCTCACTTGCTGTCGCACCCACTCACATATAGGGCTGGGTACCATTTAATATCTTTCAACACGGATAACAACACTGATACATGGACTTCCACAGCAATTCCTAAGCATTTTGATACTTGTATTCAAACAATAAGCATGTGAGGCCTACTTTTATTTGCTGAATTTAACATATTGGGGGTAAAATAAATAAAATGTGGCCTGTGCAAAATGTATGGTACATGTAAAACATCATGCTTAAGCTCAGCAAACAAACAGAGGATGTGCCTCATTTAAATGTGTTATCTGTAGAGAATGTGTTAACTTGTTTTACTTAGAAAATCACAAAAACATGTCATTTCACTTTTGCATTTGACTGCAAATTACACATTAGTTTCATTGTAGTTACTAAATACTTTATTATAGACACCAAAAGTAACGATCTCATTTTAGTATCTCAATAACGTCCAAATCAAGGCACAGAAATTTAGAACTGCAGATGATGGGTTTTGATTTTTGATATTCTAAATGTATTCAAACAGTAAGCTTGTGAGGCCTAAGCCAGAAATGACTGTGAGGTGCTGGAACTGGTTCATTTTTATGCTCCTTATTTATTGTGGTACCACTTTAAAATGAGACCATCCTTATAAAGGGTTTATGAATAGTTTTGAATGAGTTTATTAATGGTTATGAATTAGGGCATACACATCATTTATAAGCAGCTAAATAAATAGGGCAACAGTAATTGTTCTATCTGATGAACATATGATGAAGCTGACAGGAATAATACCGACAAATTCAGTAAATTCAGATAAGAACCCAGCAACAGCTGAGCTTTAACAACAAAGATGAATGTCAGCTCACTACTTCGCTCATGGTTTCCCTTTTATTTATGTGTTATAACTGCAAATTAAAGGTATTTACAGTGTTTATGACCTAATAAATAACAGATAATATACTACTTTTACGCCATTCATCACAAGAGTAAGCTTATTTTAAGTAGTACCTTTATTTTTTAGTGTTGGTCAATTATATGCAGAAGCTGTGAGTGTGAAGGCTAATGCAGGTTTTTCTGTGAAGCCAGCCACCACATCTTTTTGATCGTACTCTGATATATCATATACTGACCGTAGACTTATCAAGAAATGCTGATGTTAATGACATATACACACAGATTGTGATTATTGGCTCACTGATGCTGATGAGCCTTGATACAGCCTTGATATTCCGCTCATTCGGAGTTTTTCTCTGCTTTTTGCCCTACAAAGTCAACATTTTTATCCTGAAAATGTACAAAAACTAACAAACACACAGTTTCTCTGTCTGTCTCTGGCACTCACATTCAAACTCTACCTCCTGATCATTCACGGTCTCTCCCTTTTCCCTTCTCGCTCTCCCTCACACTCAAACAGACCTCAGTCTTAGTACTGTGATTACAGGCACTGTGACAAACAGAAAGAAGGAAAGAGAAAGAGAGAGATCCGTTTCAGAGACTTAAGAAGGTTCTTCAACAGGGCGAAACTACCTCAATCGTATACCAGGCTGCAACGATGAAACACTCGTGCTCATACATTCAGCCGCCGCAACCCCTGCCCAGCCAGCGTTAACAAAAGCTAATCACCAGACCTCACACACGAGCCATGATATTGCCTATCTTATTCGAGCTTTCTTACAAAGTCGCACCAGCCGCTTCAACAGCGCCGAGCAATATGTGGGGTGGCAATTAGCCCAAAAGAATAGCTGCATCAAACCACGGTGAAAGGCAAATCAACAGAGCATTATGCTAACAATGCCATTACCTTACAAACAAACGCGCCCCCCACCCCTACGCGCGCAGGAGGCTGCGGATCAATGCCCCGCAGGACGGCACGCTAAACAATGGCCAACAGGTGGGGGCCGCTTACTCACTTTGGTCTGTTTTCATAATTGCGTTATTATTTTTCTGCAACACCTATGCACTCACTGAGACCCCTCTCCTACACACGTGCGCGCAGCCGCGCCACGTCCCGTCCCTTTCTTTACTGTTCAAACGAGGAGAGGGACTTTTTAAACTCAGGGAGCCATCCTAAACAACGGTAACAGGCAGGACGGCCCAAGGAGTGGCCAAGCCATTAGCTTTGTGGCATTCCTCCTTCACACTTGTGCACAATGTGCCGAACGGCAACAAGAAAAAAAAAAGAGGAGCTTTACCGCCTTTCATCAAGGTCACGGCCACACCGCGCCAAAATAAAGGAAGACGGAGAAAGAAAATCAGTATCAAGTTCAATGTGGCCATCAACAAAAGGGAGCAAACTTTAAAACAAAATAGATGGAGGGGGGGCAAAAAAGTGGTCCCTTTGTGTATTAAAGAGAGCACAGTGTCTGCATCAAAGGGGGCTCGTCCGGGAGAGAGAAAGGAGCGGGCTGAGAAAAGAACCAGAGGACGAGACAAAGGTAGAGAGAGCGGGGGGAAAAAAATCTGCCCAACATGAAACAGATCAAAGGCTGGGGCCGGGAGAAAGAGAGGCCAGGGGGTCCAGTAATTACGGCCCACATCCGCCAAAGCATGGGGCGAGAGAGAGAGAGAGGATGGGGGCTCCACGAAAAACTTCTCCAATCCATTGGCTCCTGGGGTTGCCTTTGCGCTAGTCCTCTACACACACACACACACATGCGCATACACACACACACCCCAAACCCCTGCCGGGCCGTACAAACACTGCCAGATCCCATCCCGGCCCTCCCCCTCCGCCGGCAAGGCCCCAGCCCACGCAGGGAGCCTCCTGCTGACCCAAGGGGGGGACGGTTGTCCGCTGTGACTGCCCGGCAGAAATTAAAAAAAAAAAAAAAAAGAAAAAAAAGAAAGAAAAAAAAAAACTTTTTGTTGGAAACTTCTGGCATCGCCCCAGGGGCTGTTCTCTGGGAAGGAGAAACCAAGCTGACCTTCACACACACCACACACGCACTATAAAGCTACACAAACATGTGCACAAACCCACACAACATAATCCTCACAACATGCATATATATATATATATATATATATATATATATATATATATATATGTGTGTGTGTGTGTGTGTGTATGTATAAATGTATATTTATACATATATAAATATGTATGTACACACACACACACACACATATATATATATATATATATATATATATATACACACACACACACGTACATATAAACATAGCACACAGTACAAATGCCAGCACACACTGCCACACAAAGACACACATATTCACACAATTGGGCTCTCCCGCAGAGTGTGGTGGAGGGCAGGCATGGCAGGAGCAGCAGATCAATGGTGGCCGCTGGCTGCTCGGACTCTGCAGCAGAAAAAAGGATTGCAGAGGGACCGGCCTAAAAGTACAGCCCCATCCCGACATCAAACACCACCCCATCTCCACTTTTTAATAACGCACCACAACTGAAACATGGAAATGGCTTCAAATATGGACGTGCGGCGGCCGCCGCGGCGACTTTCAAGCCCCTCCAATACCCTCCCTCCACCCCACTAACCCCCCCATCCTAGGCCCCCGAACAGTGGGAAAGGTAAGCCCCCCATTTAAAAGCAGATCATCTGCCTAACTCCGCCATTAAACACAAACTATCACAATACTTTGCTGTGTGAACAAGTACATCAACTGACAAGCATTTATGGCTGAACAGTACAGAACCTCCAAGATCCAACTCTGAAAGCACTTCGAGTGGAATCGACATGTTGTTTCTATTACAAAATACATTTTAAATGAAGAAATAGAAAAAGAGCACAGTAAACTAAACTATATTTAAGGGCGAGAGAGAGAAAATACCACAAAGAGATCCGAAAACCACAAAAATATTGCAACACAAATAATAATGTGCTTTAATATCAACAATTCCTTCCACTACCAAAAATAGTAGCCTTTTGCATTACAGACATAAGCATAAAACTGTCGCAATATCAGGCTCAACACAGATTTTTCAATACTGGCCTCAACATCACTTTGCTCCAGCCAGTCTGCAAAGCATTTCACAACTTATTTGTTTTTGCCTGAATCTTATTCTGTTCTCAGTTTGTGTATTTCACTTTGTATAGTAGGTCCAAAACAGCTGTCAACCTTCTTTATAGCCAACTACACGTTCAGAATTTGATGTAGATCTGCTGTCGCACACTTCTTCAGAATCTGACCGCTGGAGTGGCAGGTTAAATGTTACAGGCATCCACTGTTTTCATTTTCTGTTTTTGTATGTGCTGAAGTAGAAACTTTGTAATGGCTAGCTACAACATAAAGCGAGTCATTACCTGGCAACCGGTGCTCTTGAATGTTCTTGTGAAAAAAATGCACCATTATTTGTATAGGCTGATCATAGATGGTGTGTCCCACTTTTCTTACTGACCCGTATCTCACCTCATTTCAATCACTCCATCAGAGACACACACACACACATACACACTGCAGACAGTCACAGAGGAAGGGCGTGCTTTGTCGCAGCACACACTCACACACATGCCCCAAAATTAAATTAATATGGAAAAAAATTAAATTAAATCAAACCCCCAAGTGTTTTATTACTTAGTGTTTCAAGCCATTTAAGAGACTGTATTACTAAAAATGAATAATTAAGGACATACAGTACGAGTATTATTACATGAGGGGGAAAACAACTCTTATTTTAATATTTGGAGTCTTATTTAATTTGAAAGTAGTGTTTTCTCTCACTAGTGGAAAGGATGGATTGAAGTGCTGTGTCTGCAAGTGCTCATTGGCTAATGTTGACAGTGTGTGTGTGGACAGAGGAGAGGAGACGACTAGGAAAGCTTATCTGTACAGTGTGCTTCACTGTATACTACTACTGACATTTTAAAACGTCCCTGAAAAGTTGTTACATGAAATAGTTTCGACATGTTGACTGGGTTTGATGAGAGTTTTGATAGAAACGGTTTAGGCCTTCAATCTCTTTTATTAAAAGAAGTCTTTTCAGGAGAGGTACATGCAGGGTGTATTAAAGCAAAAAAGTTTCTTTTTTTAAAGTACCACTATTGTGCAATTATTAGTAGCACATATAAAGTCCCTGGTTCCTACCAAAACACCTGTAAAGGAATCTGAGTAAGCTTATCAACAAAGGCACCGTTTACATCAACACTCTGAATTACTCTATTTACTTCTCAAAAATAAAATTCCCTATGAAGTACTGACGATACTGACAATACATTTGAGCATATCGGGGCATACCGTGACGTAATTTGTCATGATATGATAAAATAAGCCATTGTGTGACAACAATGACGATATGAAAGCAGTGACAGTTGAACAGAGTGCATGATGCGAACATTACAGCTTCATACAATAAGTGTTCAAAAATGCTTGAAAACAAGAAGGACAAAGAAGCGCCACAGCATGAGGTGTGATGATTCTTGTCAGGGGGACTTGGCAAGACAGTCATGTGTGCCCTCTTACTATTTCTCGCATTCAGTCCACCCACCACCCCAACACACACTCTCCTGCCTCTCCCTTTAGCTCTCCTTAACTTTCCCACACGGTGCCAGTGTGTGCGTGTGTGCCGGTGGATTATTAGTCTTCTCCTCGCGCCTCCGATCCGCACCGACCCCTTATCAGCCCCACACCAGTCAGCCCTGAGCCCCCACAGCTGTCAGAGCCCCCCAATCCACACACACACAAGCCCACATTCTCCCCACTCCCTCTCCTCCGCACCCCCCATCCCACTTTATCTACCCGCTCACAGGCCGCACGCTTTGGCAGCAGACCGGGGGGGCGAGTCTCTCTCTATCTCTCTCTCTCGCTCTCTCTCTCTCTCTCCCCCTCTCTCTCTCTCTCTCTCTCTCTTTCTTTCGGCACCCCCCCTCCAACAGCAGCAGCAGTAGTCCCAAGCTGCCCTGGGAATGGAGCGTGGAAAGTGGCCCGCATTGCTGTGCCACGTCCTGGGGGAGTTCATTACTCGAGCAGGGGCGCTCCCACCAGCCCAGGCAGAGAGCAGGCCCAGCCACGGCCCCACCGCGCTCCGCTGGAGCTGCACTCATTAAACGCAACGAAAGGAGCATGCACGAGAGAGAGAAGGGGGGAAAAAGGCAGACACAAAAAGAAAAAGAGAAAGAAAAGTGGGAAAGACTGGGAGGCCATCGCGGTGAAGCTTAATAACGCAGCGAGTGTGTTTAAAGAAGAGGCTTTCAGAAAAACCCTCCCTTAAAGGAGCATTCTAACGTTACTCTTCTCTTTCTGTAGCATACGCTTGAACACCTCGAACAATAATTAGGCTGTACTTTCTAGACCTGAACTGTAAACCTGTTGACTGACCATGCTTATAATAGACGTCAATCGGTAGACGCTACAATATATAAGAATGCAGCATCTGCCCACTGGCTTCTTTTAAAAGTAGCATAGAATCAATGAGTACAGGTTAATTATTGTCACTGCACATTACAGAAAAGTCCGATAGAGATTAGGCTGAAAAATACTGAAGTATTCCTTTAACACAGGCTATACTAACTTATTCAGTAGTGTGTTTTCCACGCTGCACCCAAATGAAAAACAGGCTTAAATATTTCACACTGGCTTGGGTGCACGCGGGAGGAAGGATGCTCCACATCTTTAACCCCAGTAGACGGCCCTCCACTTTGAACGCCCAACCCCCATCACACACTCTTTCTCTTCCTGTCTCTCTTTCTCTCTCCCTCTCCCTCTCTCTGGGGAGGCTCCAGTGTCACAGGCTCTGACGAATCAATGTGCCTTCACCTACACTCATTCCGTTGCTCAATTACGCTACATATTGTGTGCTAATTCTAAATCCGCCGCTCTTTTTTCCTCTCTCTCTACCTATCCATCCATCTTTCTCTCTTTCTCTGTTCATTTTGGATGCCCCCCTCATGTGACCCTTCGGAGACATGGAGGATTGTGATCAGGCACTTAGCTGGACAGCTATTTCCAGGGACAAAGGACAGGCAGAGGAAGGGGGAGAGGGGGAACAAAGACTGCTCCTGGCACCCAGGGGAGCAAAGCCAGTCACAGCACTGACGTCAGACTGTGTGTGTGTGTGTATGTGTGTGTGTGTGCGCGCACGAAGGGGCTGTAACGGGTGTGTGTGTGTGTGTGTGTGTGTGTGTGTGTGTGTGTGTGTGTGTGTGTGTGTGTGTGTGTGTGTGTGTGTGTGTGTGTGTGTGTGTGAGAGAGCCTGCCCGAGGCTGGTCCAGGTCCCTGAGGGGAGTCCCACCACATGGGAAGATGCAGAGCAGAACAGAGGCTCTCTCTTATGCGCACACACGCGCACACACACACACTCTCTAGTGCCACTGCTCTATGACCTCCTACAGCTCCCTTCAGTCACTCTTTATGCGCACAATAAATAGGCCACTACACAACTGCCTTCAGAAACACTAGCACTCTTTCTCTTTGTCTCTCATCCTTTCTTTCTCTCTCTCTCTCCTTTTATCACTCCCATACTGTAAACGCAGGCTGGATTCACTTGAGCGGGCGTTCCAGACACAATGAAACTCCACACACACACACACACACACACACACGTGTATATATACACACACACACACACTCACACACACACACACACACATACACACACACACTTACTTTAAAGGGGAAGTCCACCAACTTTTCAAAATTTCTGTATAATTCAGTCATTGAAATACAGTCATTCAGAGTGGTTCAATGTAAATGTTCACGGTTCATAATGGGATGGTGACAGCAACCAAGTGATGTCTACAACAGAAGTTCCCAACCCAGTATTCAGTCTAACAGGTCCACATTTTTCCTTCAAAACTGTGTGTTGCAATGAGTTGGGTTAGAGCAAAAACCTGGACCATATAGGGGGCCCTGAGGACCAGGTTGGAAACCTATATTTGTTCCAAGACAAATACAGCCTTTTTAATTACAATGCAAAATTATCAGTAAACCTACACAAGAGTGTGCTTATATGTAATGTTGATATGAAAAAAATGACATATTTGGGGTCTGTCTGGACTTCACCTTGAATGCACTTCTCAACTACGAATGGATTTTTAAAATGTGCCTTTCAATTCAAAACTAACAAAAAATGTCTAATACATTTCTGTGATTTGTGCTTTTAGAGGCGTTAAATGCTTCATATGTCTGGTTCCTATCACCACCATTGTGAAAGATTCTAGGTTCACCCCACTGGGAACTCGGGTTCTCTAGAATGGAGCGTTTTACATCAAGTCCAACAACTCTGAATAACTGTGTTACCTACCTTAATTATTGAATTTTGCACAAATTTTGAAAAATTGCTTGATTTTCCCTTTTAAATGCACATAAAAAGGACCAGAGCTGTCTCCTAGAGACCAATCCAAAAGTGAGTGTGAACTGCTACTGGTGAGTGCACCTACGAGTGAGTCCATGAGCCCACTTGCGTGTGAAAGTGTACCTGTGTGCATGAGCGAAAGAGCGATTGTGTTGATGTGTACGTCTCTGTGTGTATGTGTGTGTGAATGTGTGTTGGCCATGGTTAATGGACTTTGGATTGTGTGTGTGTGTGTGTGTGTGTGTGTGTGTGTGTGTGTGTGTGTGTGACTGTGTAAAGGGGGCATGGCTGGGCTCTTTGAAAAGAGTGTGGAGGCAGACAGCCTTGCCCGCTTTTTCTCGGTGCGTGCGTCCCAGGGGCAGTGCTTTTCCCTGACATTTCACTTGACAAAGGCGAGCCACACCTGAGCGCAGGGTTAAAACTATTATAACAGCTCTCCCCCTGGCACACTGCCCTTTGCCTCTGCTGCAGTCTGTGTGTGTGTCTGTGTGTGTGAGATTTGGGCCCCTTGAGTGGGACAAAGTGAAAGAATAAGGGGGGGGTGTATGGGACTGAGCGTGTGTGTGCGTATGCATAAGTTCATATGCAATATCTGCTGCTGTAGGGTGTTTTCAGTGAGTTAACACACGACACCACCTGATCATTCAAGTGTTAGTGTCCGGCAAGGACAACAGCAGATGGAAAAGGAGAGTATATATATTGATGGGCCTGAAGAGTCCACTTCTCACCACTGGACACTGTGGCCACACTCAGGCTGCTACAGGGAGCCACTGAGGGATGAAGCGCCACACTGAGGCACACATAATGGAGGGGTGAGAGACAGGGAGCAATAGAGAGAGACAGAGAGGCAGACAGACTAGGGGCTTTGTCCCAAAACCTGTGTGTCCTATTCACTACTTAGTGCTTTATTTTGGAAGTCTGTCTACAAGGATTAAATATGCTGTAATATTACCATATGTTGTCAGCATACTTTAAAATATAACAAGACTATACATTATTCAGTAATAATAATAATAATAACAACAACAACAACAGTGACAACATAGAGCTCTCAATTTCCACTGTAGAGAACAGTGATTAGGTGACCATTCCCAACACCCTGAGACAGTGAAAGAAAGAGGGGAAAGGAGAGAGAACGAGGAGAGAGAGGTCTGCAGGATGCCTAGGCCCAGCTCGACAGGAGGGAAGGAGGGAGTGAAAGGAAAGAGAAGAAGGGAGAAAA
This sequence comes from Pygocentrus nattereri, assembly GCF_015220715.1. Lineage (NCBI taxonomy): Eukaryota > Metazoa > Chordata > Actinopteri > Characiformes > Serrasalmidae > Pygocentrus > Pygocentrus nattereri. The sequence continues at coordinate 3,427,543 of NC_051217.1, read as the reverse complement.
GAAACCACAGGAGAGCTGGAGAGAGAGAGAGAGGGAGGGCAGGTGGGAGGGGGGTCCCTACGGGAGTGCTCTGGAGAGAGAGGGGGAGAGCGAGAGAGCAAATGCGAGAAAGAGAGAGAGAGGGCTTATGGGTGACAAGGGGTGTACAGCAAAGAGTAGAAGGGTGACTAGGATAAAGCCTACAGAGAGTGACGGGGGAGGAGAGAGAGAGAGAGAGAGAGAGAAAGAGAGAGGGAGGAAGAGGTTTGTGGCAGTCACTGTAGGGGTGCAGGAATCTGATTGAACTGAGGCTGTTCCTCATTACTGTGGCTGCCTACGAAGAGGCTGGTGACAACTCTATTCTCCAGCACCCAGAGTCACTCAGGTCACGCCCTCCGGCCGAGGTCACATTCTCATACTCAAACTAATGCGGTACCTTAACTACATGTTTGAGCGTGGCACATCAGCTGGCATCTCTGCACCTCTGTTACTTGTTTAGGGTTGAACATAACAGGGTCTTAGAGAAAACCACAGGTTACTATTTTTGAACCTGTTTTGTGGAAATATCTGCTCGCATAAAAGGGCAACAGCATTACTCTTGTGCGCTGTGTCTGTTCCATCACTACTGAAGGACTGTATTTTTACAGTAATTATATACCCAACCGCATTCTCTATCCTACAGCACACCGAATGTTTGGTTGTGGCGTCACTGATCGCTGCTGCCATGCAATGGCTAAAACCCCTCACTTTCTCCATCAATATCTAGTATAGTGCTCCAATGTGAAAAGTGCTCTAGTAAAAACCAACAAAGGAGTGCCATTAGAGAGTAAACTCGCACACAAACCCTGCAACCACACAATCACTTGAGGAGATGAGAACGAGGCCTGTCAACTGGTGCACCAAACCGAACAGTCAATTACAAAGTTCATTTAAACCCTTAAAATCCCCAGATTATTGCATACTATGGCTTATTAATCATATAACATATAACATATAACTACAGGGACTTCAGTGCAAACAGGCTGAGCTATTCTTAGGTTATAGAAATGTGTAATAACACTTTTTTAACCGGTGGGCCCTGGCCATTTAAGGGGTTAATGCATTTTTAAAAAACAAAGTCATCACAAAAACATTAAATAAAGTTGACACCTGAGATCTGGTGTGATCAGTCCACTGATCTGAAAACACCAGTATCTTCTCTGTTTGAACTGCAAATTTCTACTTTTTTGTCTATTTCCTTTTTAAAGTGACAGTTACACTCCCTTTCATTTTCTCCTCTCTCTCAAGAACAAAGCTTTAAATTCGGTTTACTTGGCCGACCAGGTCTTGCATGGTTGTTAGGAGTCCCATTTTCACTGCACCTTATTTCCTCCAGTTTTTCACTTGACCATATATAACTAATCTACTCAGAAGTAGTTCCTAAAAAATGTATGGCCTGTACTTAATTGCTGTTTTGTCTGGAGATGAAATAAATGAGAGCTTGGTGTCTGCACAGAACTATCAAATGTAGCTGTGTTGACTGTATCATGTGCAGCTGTGTAAATGTATTTCCAATCTGTATGCCACAGCAACAGCAGCCTTAGGAAAAATCACATGCTGAAATATAAAGACGTATGGCTGAGGCTTGTGCAAATATGCAGTGCATGAATTATGTATATAGATATAGGTATACATAGAAAAATAGATTTGTAATTGTGTACTTTTATTATCAGGACATTTATTCATAAGTACACACTGCATTCTTCAAGCCAATGAATACAAATGAGTGAGTGAGTGTGTGTGTGTGTGTGTGTGTGTGTGTGTGTGTGTGTGTGTGAATGAGAGAGAGAGAGAGAGAGAGAGAGGTAAAAAAAAACGCAAGCCCACCCCCCACCACCCCACCTCCCTTTCCTAAGACCAGGCAAAAAAGTGTGTGTGGATATTCCAACAGATTTCAGCTTTTTCCTGGGCACACACAGACAGCCCAAATATTTACTCTCCCTTCTTCCGACTGCAAGCTCAACACAGCAGCACTGCGCGCACAGAGAGAGAGAGAGTGTGTGTGTGTGTGTGAGAGAGAGAGAGGGAGAGGGAGAGAGAGAGAGAGAGAGAGAGAGAGAGAGAGAGAGAGAGAGGGAGGGGGAGTTACATTTTTAATCGGCTGATTTTTCCCTCTGAGCAGGCAAGCTGAATACAAGGAGTCTGCCGCCAACACACACACACACACACACACACACACACACACACACACACACACACACACACACACACTGCTTTTTGTGTCCTTTGGCAAATTCTTCTATTCCACTCTTGCATGAAGCACAAAAAAGAGAGAGAGAGAGTGAGAGTAAGAGTGACGGAGAGAAAGAGGGAAACAGGAGAGGAGAGGAGAGAGGAGAAGAGGAGGGGAGGAAAGAGGAAGAGAAGAGAAGAGAAAACATCCCTGCAGAGTTTTTCTCCCTTCCTGGTGCGAGCGCAGGCCCCCGCTGAGTCCCTGTGTAATTTGCAGTGCCTCAGAATTCAGGTATTAATAAAGCCCCCATGGGGAACTGCACACAATATAACCCTACATTTTCAGGCATTATGAAAGGACGCCCCCAGGGGTCTTTGGCTCAAATTTCTGAAATGCAAGGCATTGTAAAAAAGACACCCCAGGGGAGTCCCCCCGCAATAGAAATCTGCTGAATTCAAAGCATTTTCGGAGTCCTGGTGGGAACCATTACTCCCTCTGGAAGCACTTTTTTTTCTCTCCCTCTCTCTCTCTCTCTCTCTCTCTCTCTCTCTTCCACTCTTTCTCCCTCTCTCTCTTTTTTTTTTAACAAAACATGTGTTGCTGACATGTTGACAGATTGCTCAGTGAAGTGTTTAGGTGCATGCACAAGCCGGGTCTCTGCAGAGAGAGAGAGCCATGCTCCCTGCCAGAGAGAGTCGCAGCGCTCCCCAAACTGGTGCCATCCATATTTCATAACAGCCGACAGAGAGGAGGAGGAGGCAAAGGAAAAAGTAGGCCTGGGAGATAGGAGAGAGAGAAAGAGAGAGAGAGAGAGAAAGAAAAAGAGGGAACCAAAAAGAAAGAAGGAGTGAAGCAAAAGAGGGGAAAGATGTAAAAGCGAGGAAAAGAGGAATTGTCAGCAGTGTGGAGAGGAGAAAAAAGGCAGGAGGAGGAGAAGAAAGAAGGAAGGAGGAAAAGAAAGAGAGAGAGGCAGACCGCAACGGAGAGAGAGGGAGAAGAGAGAACTTCATTGTGAAAAATGAACCCTGTGATGAAAAATGACTTCCAGTGTGCTTCGAAACAACCCTCCTCCGTCTAACCCCCTCCCTCCCTCTCTCTGTCTCTCGTTCCCTCTCTCTCTCTTGCGCGCTCCATGCTGTGCCCCCCCCCTCTCAATCTCTCTCTCTTGCTCTCCCTGGAAAACCTGAGTTTACAACCAGCTGTGACTGCATTTGTATCTGTGCCAAGGGCTTAGTGGAGGAATCTTCAGGCCACCCTCCGGCTCAGAGAGAGAGACAGAGAAAGAGGGAGAGAGACAGAGAGAGAAGAGAGAGAGAGAAAGACAGAGAAGGAGAAAAGATAGAGACAGAGAACCAAAAGAGAGGGTGAAAGCAGGAAGAAAAGGATAGAGATGAGATGAGAGAGAGAAAGAGAGAGGCAGAGAAAGAGAGAGAAAAGGAAGAAACAAAGAAAGAAGAGAGGAGAGAGAAATAGAAGGATGAAAAAAGTGAAGGAGAGAGAAAGAAGGAAACAACAGAAAGATGGTAAGGAAAGATAAGAGTTGGGAAGAGATAAAGGGAGAGAAAGAAGGAGAGAAGTAAAAGGGGGAGAGAAAGACAGAATGAGAAAAGATAAAGGCGTGAACTGAAAGAGAGAGGGACAGAAAAGAAAGAGAAACAGTGAGAGAGACGGGGAGAGATGGAGAGAGAAGAGAGAAAGAAAAAGAGAGAAATAGAAAGACGATAAAAGTGAAAAGAGGGGAAAATAGAACAAAGCGAGTGAGAAAAGAGAAGAAAGGGGGAACAGACAGACAGTGGAGAAAAGATAAAGAAGACAGAGAACTGAAAGAGAGGAAGAGAAAGGAAAAAGGGTGAAAGACAGAAAGGCAAGACAAGATGAGAGAGACGAGAGAACGAGAGAGAGAGAGAGAGAGAGAGAGAGAGAGAGAGAAATAAGAGGAAGACAGACAGAAAAGGTGAAAAGGAGAAGAAAATGAGAGAAGTGAGTGTGTGTGTGTGTGTGTGCACATGTAAGAGAGAAAGGGAGAAAGAGAAAGAGAGAAAGGGAGAAAGAGAGAGAGAGAGAGAGAGAGAGAGAGAGAGAGAGAGAGAGAGAGAGAGAGAGAGAGAGAGAGCTAGATGGCAAGCATAACAAACCAAAAGGGGGGCGGGGGTTAAGGGAAGGCCAACACAAAGCAGTGAGCACATTCAGAAAACACACTTACTCTTATTTCTGCAAAGACACACACACACACACACACACACACCCTTTTTGACTTGTGCAAACACAGACATTTAATATAATAAACACAGACCTGCAAATACTCACAGAAAATGTTGCATGTAAACAAACACACAGAACTAAAACAAACACAAACTAATGAACACACAGTTTAACAAGGAATATCAGACGCACTAATATCTGGACAAAAACAATACATCCTCCTCCAAATATGGCCCCACTCTCTTTGTCTACGACGCTGGATCGTGTTGCACAGCATTCATTCTCTCTCTCTCCCTCTCTCTGTGGATAGATGGTGGAGGGGAAAGTGATCTGTGGCTTTAATAAGAGTCTTGGCCTCTCTGGATTCAGCTGCCACCCTGACGACAGGCGGGAACTCTTCAGGGGGTGGGGGGGTTGTTAGAAGGACAGATAGCAGTGTGGTCGAATAAGGTAGAGTGAGGAGTGTGTGTGAGTGGACTGAGTGTGTGTGTAGGAACACCCAAGAGAGGCTGAACCATGCACTGGCCTGGTCCACATCACACACACACACACACACAATATCCCACATTCACAGAAGAGATGACACACATAGGTGTCTGTGCATGTTTGTAAATTTTCAGAACAAAAAATGCCCCAACCAGAAAAAACGGGCCTAATGCACAATGATAGCTGAACAGGTGAAATCATTTCTTTTTGGTTACTGAGGTGAAAGTCAGGCTGAGGTTTATGTTTAGACTACAGAGACTACATAGATTCTCTATTAGGCCAGGAAAGCTAATTTATTGAGGCACATCATGGGTCTTACAAAAACAAAAGTTTATGACTTCTAACTTGACGCTGTAACATCTTTAGAGGGTGTTTGAGCTCAGGCTGTTTTTGTCATTAATTTGGACTACTAAATATCCACAGCTAGGAAGGAAGTTAGTTAAACAGCCAGTCTGGCCACTTTAGGCTCATACTTTATTAACTGCATACAACAAGCAAAAAAGGATAATGAAATCATTAATCATAATTATCTATATGGCAATAAATCACTGGCTAAAATTTCATCACAACAGGCTTTTTTTATTGCGACATTGTTGGGACATATTGGCTTGTACATATTGGTAGGTATCCTACACACATATTTAAGGTATTTTTTCACATATAGGTACATACAGATAATATACAATAAATATGACATATGACACCCCATCCTTACATTATATATAAACAAATGAGTGTGTGTTAAAAGGATACGACACCGCACTGGCAAGTAAAGACGGAAACAACACCGACAACAACAAAATATTGTGCTATCATCAACTTGATAGGATGTAAATTTGCTTAATAAATGTGTGAAAGTGCCTGATTTGAAGTGCAGCACTGAATGACGTCTCAGCGCACAGCAAAGTACCTTTTCCCCTCTTTCTTTCTCTCTTTCTCTCTCTCTCTGTGTGACGTGAGAGAGTGAGTGAGTGCAGTAGAGCTATTCCTGCTGACTGAGTTCCCCCCTTCTCTCTCTCTAGAGATTTCGCTGTTCCCTTCAGTCTTGTGAAGGCGGGTTAATTAGCACTCGCCTCCTATTTGTATCTGACAGGCGGAGAGCCCGCCCCCCCACATGACTGACAGCTCTCTCGTTTACCCACATGGCTGCCCCTCTCTCTTGTCAACCAGTCTTGCTCTCTCTCTCTCTCTCTCTCTCTCTCTCTCTCTCGCTCGCTCTATTCCTTTTTCTCAGCACCCATCCCTCTCTCTTTCTCACTCCCTCAGTCTCTCACCAGTTGTGACCTTTATTTCACATGGAGACAAGAGCACACACTCTCCCTCACACACACACACACACACAGCATATGAACTGACAAAGGTGATGAAGGTATGCGATTCAAAAGTGGTCAGCTGATGAAAAAGAGCCAATGATGGACAAGCAAGCAGAGCTCAGCTGCAGTGCAGGACTTGCAATGGTCACTTCTGCATGTAGAATGTGTTGGGCATGTGTGTCCAGAGATGTGGCACACACAAACTGTGCCACATCTCTGCCCCCTGATTACCCACTGGCCTGCCACATGAATTTGGGTAAGTAGCAGAGGAGGTCGAGCCACTATTTATAACCCAGACATGATGCAGCTTTATCTACACTGCTGGTTTTCAAACGTAGGGTCAGGACCCTCAGGTGGGTCATGCTATGTTAAAAAAGGTCGGCAAATGACAGAAATTTAAAAATAGGCTTTATATATACATAATAGCCTATATAGTTATATATAACCTATACATAACCTCATGTCCTCTTTAGAGAAGAAAGAAATTGGACGTTTCACTTACAGAATGGAAACAGTCACAAATATTTTTCAGTAATATAATCAAACTAAATATTTTTCCTCATGCTGTCAAATTAACTAGGACACTATTGGTTATCTGTATATCATTGCAGTCCAAAGAAAACGTATCTGGATTTTTTTATTTTTACTTTTCTACATCATTTGAGCATGACAGCTGTCCTGTACTCTGTGTGAAACTGTCATGATGATTAGACCAACAGAAATGCACCAGAATTGCTCGTAAATCAAATCTCTTTACACTAACTTACACCGAAAGTAAAGGATGTTTTTGCCCTCTTTTTACAGTTACTCTTTAAAATATATTTGTTTTTCTTTGAACAGCCACCACATGTTGCGAATCTGTCTTGAGCTGCTAGTGAGCAGTGATGGGTGAAAGTGAGAACCTCCCACTGTGAAAACAATTCACACCTCTCCACAAAGACGGTCATATTGAGATAAAACAGCAGTTTTCTTGATATAATAAACGTGTTTTACAAAAGGCCTCTGCCAGGGAGGGCAGGGAGGGCAGTGCTGAAGCTAACCATCCAAGATGAGAGGCTGGTGATTTGTAAATACCCAATTTTCTACCAATTTTAACTGCTACTAATTCTAAACTGCTTGTAGGTAGATAGCTATCAAACATGCTACCTCCAGGTCATAGGAAGCTAGTCATGACATCTTTTTGAGCTGTTATTCACGCTACAGCTGAACATACTTGGAGGTGAGCAGCAAAGCTGCTTTTCCACTGCAATTTTATGGCTTGACTCTACAACACTCTACTCACTTTTGATTCCAGCTACTTCATTTTCCACTGCAGAAAAACTGCCATGATATGAAGAAGACACATTTTCTTCAGTAGGAGCTGATGGCAGCAAGACAAAAGACTGCTGAAAAAACAGGAGAGTTTGGAAAATACTACATCAGAGTTCAGATGACGAGACGATTCTGGTCTCTAACCTGGTAGCTAACATTAGCACATGTATTTAGCGACTGCCTCTAGTCTGCAGTGTATTTACCTCACCTTTTCTTATAGGTTTAGCTCGCTTAGAACCTCAATGACGTTGACACTTAAAATAATACACAGTACCAGGTACCGGATTTGCCTAATGGAAAACCAAAAGAGGAACTGGTACCACACACTGGAAAAGAAGCGTAAGTGCCCAATTTTGTTACATTAGCTGACACTGCTTCAGGGAAGTGATCAAGGGATCGGCACCCTCAAGACTGGGATTCAAACTAGCGAGCTTCTGAAGATAAGGTGAAATCTTGGATGGGTGTGCCACATGAAAAAAAAGCTTTTAAAAATATGGGCCACTTGATAAAAAGTTTGAAAACCCCTGAGCTACATGAGCTGGTGTGGGTGCTGAACAGCAGGCCTTCAGGCTCTTTAACCTTGGGTCTCCTCTCCTGTACACTGGGTCAGCAGGGCCTGAGCCTGAGCCCTGGCCAGCAGGCAGAGAGGGGGCTGGGGATGTTTGGTGAAGGGGTCAGCTGCACATGGCCACAGGGGAGAGAGAAAGAGAAATAAAGAGTTAGGAAGAGAGAGAGAGAGAGAGAGAGGGGCTGTTAACAGCCATAGCCCAACCTTGGCCGGTCGCAGGGCACTGGAGCGGAGCGGAGCAGTGAATGTTCTCCATTTGATCTGAGGTTTTTTTCCAAGCGCTCCTCAGGGAGCCAGTGCTCCAGATTCCTCCTCCTGTAGAGACTCCCCCCAGACTCGGCCCGCACACACACACACACACACACACATACACACACACAGTATCACACCCAACCACGCAGGATCACACCCACCCACACAAGTATCTCACACAAAACTACACACAAAAAAACCTCCTGACACCTAGATAAATATACACCCATGCACACAATATGCACAGGAGACTGGACATAAATATAAGAATGGAGGTATTCAAACATGCACCTACATACACGCAAGAAATCAAAGAGACACCAGATGCCAACATATATAAACACACCAACATATACCAATCAGGCAACACTATCCATCACACACACACACACAAGCCAGACACCACCCTCCATTCATTTCATTTCATATTTCATTACACTGGAAGACTTCACAATTAAACCTAATGTAATTTGTTTCTGTATTAATTGTCTCCACGCTTTGCATTTACAGCCTCCATTCTTTCCAGGAGCCTTCCTTTCAGTTCTTCAATGAAATCCACAGGGATATTTTTCATTCAGTCTTAGAAGTTGCATTTTCTGCTTCTCACAATCCAAATAATCCCAAATATATTCAGATGTCTGGATACTGGAACAGTCAGTCCATTATTCTGAGAACACCAACAGATTCCTTGGTTTACAATCTTTTTCTTTTTTGTCTATTTACTTTTCTCAGTAACAGCTTCTTGACAGCTAGACACCCTTTCAGATCTATAGTGCTGAGCTGTCTTCTCACAGTGGATAGATGGACAAACACTTGAGGATTACTCCTATCTGAATCAAGACTATAGCTTGATTTTCTCCTCTCTCTTAAAGATAAAGCCTTAAGTACTGCTGATGATGGTGACGGTGACAGTTTTGTTGGTCTACAAGGTATTACACATTAAGTAGGAGTCCCCTTTTCTCTGCATCCATCCATTTTCACTTTGCTCATTTGCTTTCTTTGTTAAGCAAGTGGATTATTGTATATATCTCCTGAAGAAAATAAAAACCTTGTCATTTCACTGAAATTAAGTAGATGAAGGGTGGTCTCTGAGTTTCACACAGTACTATACATACAAGCCCTTAAAAAAACCCAGACATACACACTTACAAACACACGCAATGGGGGGAGGGTGGTAAGCGAGCTCTAAGTGGGAGGTTAAAGCTCGGTGCAGAGGGAGGGCAAACAGTTATAAAAACACTGTCATGTACTGAGGCAGAGAAGTGACAGGAGCAATACAGGACAAGAAGAGAAAAAAAAGACTGGCATGAGGAACAAAAAAAGAAGTGGATGAATTGGGCGGGGGCGGGGGGGGGATGGGGGGGGGGGGGGGGGTTGCTGTTACCAAAACCTTGTCCTTATAACAAGAGGTCAGCCTGATGCTCTCACATACAAACACATGCACACCACATTATGGGATTTCAGGTTTAATCCTATAGCACATGAAATATTGTTAGAGAAGTAAATTTTTATATCTTTTTGTGACAAGGCAGAGTGTGCTTTGGCCCATATTACCACACTGGGTGCCATGTGCTCACAATAATAATGCTAAATTGATAGAGTGGAGTTTATAAGCCTTCTGTTGGTATAGTGTTATTGGCCAGGCCCTGCACTGTGCCAAGGGAGCCAAGCATTCGCCACAACATGGCATTCTCTCTCTCACAAACACACACACAGACACACACACACACACACACATAGACAATGGCGTGTGTTTTTGCCCTATCTGATGCAGTCGCAGTTCAGCATGCAGCTCCCCACCAACTACAGTGTCTCCCAGTGGTACACAGAACTTAAAAGGATTCGCCAGTGAGTGTTTTTTAATTTACCGTTCTTTTCAATAATAATAAAGCCTGAATCTTTTGTGTGTGTGTGTGTGTGTTTGGGAGGGAGGACGGAGCAGGCAGAGATGCGATCCCCCAGCCGCAGCCCTGGATTATTCCGCAATCTCCAGCACTCTGTCCCCGGGGACACTGTGTTTTATCAATTCATTTCATTTCTCTCTTTCTTTTTTCCCCTCTGCTAAGCAACACGTAGCTGTCTGACGGCTGGGGAGCAGCGAGCGCATCTCATATCCCGGGCCTTGATTTCATTACATTGCCGCTAGACAGCCAAAATGGGGAGGGGAGAGCGAGGAGCAGAGGCCTGTGTGTCACGCCATATTGTGTCCCCCCAGAAACACATCCCTGCTATTCGCAGACTTCCGTGAGGTCTGCCGCTATCGCTCCCCACGACCGCTTTCACGTCATGTCCATGACTAAATGCCTCTTCAATCAAAGCCTGATTGAATATTTCATACAAAGGAAAGGAAAAATATGCTCTGCCTCCCCCCCAAACTCTCTTACATGCCCTTACACATACAAATAGGGCTGTAGGGCTATCAAACTGCTCCCCCCCTCTCTTTTTTCTTTTCCCTCTCTCTCCCCCACTACGCGCCGTTTCTGCTCGTTAAGGAGAGGCCCTTGATTAATCTGCAAGGAAGCAGATGCCCCTGCAGGGCCGCTTTCAGCGTTTCATTAATTACAGCGATTGTAATAACGGGCATTGTGTGCGTGTACAGCGTGTTAGCTTTAAAACACCACTCTCCTGTGGGACACCACTGACTCCAGAGCAGGCCCCTACACACACACACACACACGCACACACACACACGCACAGTGCTCTGGTGGAGAAGCCACTGCAAACTCTATGCTGACATGTTGACACAAATGGTAGGGAGAGATAAGAGTCAGACTGGAATAGCAGACAGTCGGTCTGAAACACGGGTTGAAGTCATGCTCCCCGGCTACGTTCACTGACTCTAATGGCCTTAGAGCAACATGGCAGCCCCTGCAGTGAAAGAGGGACGTACACTGTATGATTAGCATACGAAAACTGACGGACTGTTTCTTCTGATATCATGATGTAACTGGTTCTTTACTTCGCCTTAAAGGAAAATCGTACCAATTCTTCAAAATATCTGCATAAAAAATGGATGTAAAATGGTTATGATGCAAAATCATTCAAAGTAGTTTGATGTAAAATGCACGCATTCTAGAGTCTGTTCATAGGAACTTGATGTCCAAAGTCTTTATAGCCACCTCGCATAGAACAATGTCACAAACGGTTACAAATACATCAAATACACATAAAACCACCCTGATTTTGTTTACTTGTCAACCGCTGAATTATACAGATCTGTTGAATTCCCCTTTAACCCCTGGAGGTTTACAGTTTTTTGTCGTTTATGTTGTTGTCTGATCTGAAGTACAATCGGGGATGTGAGAAAGTGAGAATGTGAAGGCACAAGGGACACAGAGGGCACACGCAAAAGGTGGTGCAGCGTACCTGCAGGGCAGTGGTTGGTGCGGTGTTCCGTCAGGTCAGCCAGGCATTCAAAGTCCTGTTGGCAGTTGTCGCAGGTGAAGATGGACTCATCGTCCAAATCCTCCTCACCTGCTCGCTCATCATGACTGGTCACACTGTGTTCGCCATCTTCACCGCCAGCCCTGTCCTTCCCCTCAGAGTCACGCTCTGGCACGGCTACATCTACACACACACAGACAGAATGGAGCTGCATTAGCACGGCCAGTTGTTTGGGTGTGCATAACCTGAGCACAAACAGACAATACACAGAGCATACACAGGCCAACAGCCAATTAAAAATAAACATATGAAGGAAACATGAGCACAGGGGTATAGAAAACATACAGAGTATATTAAAAAAATCTTAGGATGAATCTGATAATAGAGTCACAGTTAAATCCTAAAGACTGAAGCAGACAGAAGAGCAAGTATACACTGGTCTACACCATGTATGTGGATCCTACGTGAGCCCGCCGGTCGTAAGCTGCAGAGCTCTGAGGCTCTAGCCAGGCCCGCACGCCACACACTCGCTCGTGCCGCTGAAATCCGCCAGCGCAATCCTCCTTCCGCCATTGTGGCTCCATTTTCACACCTTATTATCACATTAAACGCTGCGCTCTGAAAGGACTGCACAGGAGACCGCAAAGAGAGAGACAGAGAGAGAGAGACAGAGAGAGAGAGACAGAGAGAGAGGAGAAAGACAAAATGAAATAGAGGGACATAGAGAAGGGAAGAGGTAGAGAAAGAGAAAGGGATTTATGAAAGTGGGAAAGAGTGAAAAGAGAGGAGAAGAGAAGATGGGCAAAAATGAGAGAAGGAGAAAGAAAGGTCTGAATACCTGAAGTGCACGGAGACTGAATAAAGGGGGAGAACTTGAGAGAAAGAGGAAAGGAAGACAAAAGGAGAGAGAAAAAAGGAATGTAGTGGAAGGGAAAACAAGAACAAGAAAAAACAGCGATAAGAAAGAGGGAAAGGAAAAAAAAGAGAAGATAAAACGGGGAGGAGCAACAACAGATCTAAAATGATGGTTTGAATAAAAGAGCCAAGGGGTGATAGTGAGAAGAGAAGAGAAGAGAATGAAAGGTCTAAAGAAGCAGCAAAAAGGGAATGATGAGAATGAGATAAGAAGGTGAGAAATGGTGAAAGAGAAAGGGACTGATTAGAATAAGAGAGAAGAGAAGAGAAGAAAAGAGAAGAGAAGAGAAGGGGAGAGAAGGCCTGAAGATGACAGTATAGAGGCTGAATAAAGGAGCCTTGAAGAGGTAGAGAGAAACAGAGCAAGGAAAGAAGGGAATGTGAGGGCAGAGGAGAAAAGAGGAGCGGAGGGAGGGAGAGAGGCAGCCCAGCAGCTCCCCCGGGCTTAACATCCTGTCTAATCATCCTGGACTTGTGCAATCAGAGGGAAGCAGGAGGTGGCCATTCCTCCGCTCACCACACTCTGATCAGCGGCTCTAATTTGGCCAGGCCCGGCTACGCTAGCACCGCTAATGGCTAATGGAGCCTGGAGCTGAGGGCTGTAGGCCAGACGACAGCCTGGGACTCTCTCTGGGCCAAAGCCAAACACGGCCTGCGGGTGGCTGGGTAAGGGGGTGGGGGGTGAGGGTGGGAGGAAGTCCGAAGAGGTGTTTTTGAGTGAGGAAGTGCTGAGGTGCTCTAGTTTCTCTCCCCCCGCCCCACTGTCCCAGAGAGGTGGGGGTGAAGGTGGGAGCGTTTGGGAGGTTTTGCAGGGTGTGTGGGGCGGGATGGCCATCTGTCCAGTGGTGAGTGTGCCGTCTGGACAGGGAGGAGAATGGCCCCTAACTGACACTACACTGATAGTAGTTGTGAGCCGCTGTTACACACCACACGCACACAAACACAAAGGTGCATTAACTGCACTATTTCATCCATGAGAGGTTCTAATCTGAGTGAAAATGGATAGCAGCAGTAACACACTCTCACTCCCTCCCTCGCCTCATTCAATCAGACACACACACACACACACACACACCCCATCGTTCCCCCAGGTACCATGATGCCAGAGGTATGGGCACTGCCAACCAAGGCACATGCCAGCACAACCTGCTACCATGGCAACAAGGGAGGAGCCAGACGGGACCTCGCTCCGGCCCTCTCTACCTCTCCTTCTCTCCTCCCTCCACCCCCCAAACAAGGCTGGCTTGCGCCGCTCCGCGCCGTAGGACGGCAGGCGGAATATAAAAGCTGCTGGCACATCGCACATCGCTCCAAACCGCACACACGCTCAGTAAGTGCTACACTTGCTCGCCCACTCTATTCTCTCTCTTTCTTCATCTCTCTCTTTCCGTTTCACCTCCATTTTCCTGCCTGCCATCATCCCCCCATCCTCTCCAGTAAGCATTCCTCCTCTCCGGAGGGGGAGGTGGTCTCCAGAGGGGGTCTCCACAACACACTCCATTTAGACTGCAGGGCCACTGCCATTACAGCACACATACACACTCTCTCTCTCTGTGCTAGATTGATATACACATGTGTTGTGTACCCCAGCTGCACTCTTGCTAGCTCTAGCCGAAGCCTTGATATAAACACATACACAGACACACACACACGCACACACACACACACACACACACACACACACACACACACACACACACACACACACACACAGTCTATATAAGAATAAAGGACCACGGGTGAAATGATATCAGTCTGTGTGTGTGAAGTATGAGGTACTGAAAGTTATGCTACAACATGGTGAACAATAATCAAACTTTACATAATTCCAATTCCATCATGGATCAATGTGATTATATATGTGTATATTATATATTTATTTATTTTTTAATACGTTTTCTGTGGTACGTGTGTGGAAAAGAAAGTACTTGGCCAAAACTAAAACCAAAATTCAGGACACACTTGGCTAAAAACTGAAACCAAAAAAGCTGACAAATAAAAAGTTTACAGTCACGAGCAAAATGTGCAAAAACAGTTTTCTTAGTTTTCTTCTAAGTGAACAAACATAAATATTATTACTAATTTTAGTGCAGTTTAAAGTATCAAAAAAAAAAAACCCACAAAAGATTAAATGAGCCTTAACTTTAAACAGGGCTTCTATTTAGACATTTTATGTTTTATGTTAAATTCAGCATACAGCACTAACTGTGCACTAAAATGTGCAGAAATGTGTTCCCTGTAGTGAATATCAGCTTATTTTCACTTGGGAAGTCAACAAAACATGTAATCGGACCACAGTGACAAAACATTTGCATATGACTGTCTAAAATAAAAGCACTAAAACGATAACAGCATGTAGGCTACAGTAAGTGTCATCAAATCTTCAACACCAGAGAAAGGCTGGTCATCCAAGACAATGTATCTCGTTATCTTTCATTATAATTTGCACTTTCGAACTGTCGTTTGTGATTTTAAGTGCACGGTTAGAAATAAAAGTTCCGTGCAGGTACATTTTTCATTGATCAAGGTACAATGTAACTGTACTTCAAAGGTACAAGAGTGGTTATAAGGTCCAACTGTGTACCTTAAATAAGTTTTTTTTCCAGGTGAAAAGTACAGGTTTGTCCCTTTTCATAACCTCGTGTTTTAAAACAGAACAATAAAATAAAAATGGGCAGTGTGGAGTCAACTTAGAAAATATAATTTCAATGGATTATGGTACAATTATGTTTCCTGACTAAGGGTACTGACATGTACCTTTGAGGGTCCCACCCCAGTGATGAGGGGGGCTGCACCAGTGACAGTTTTGCCCCTTTTTTCCTGAGAGTGTGTGGCTACATACGGCATTGGTGCTTCCGTAGACATATGTAAAACTTTACATTTCTTAAAAATACAGTTCAACCCAGAAAATGCTGAAGACCAATCCAGAGGTCATACTTCAGTCTTAAAAACACAGTAATAAAACAGCCTATTCAATTTCTGATGGATAAAGAGAGGTTAGAAAATGGCCACGTAAAAATGAAAGGTACATAAAACCACAGCGATGTCAGTAGACCTTAAAATTGTAGGATGTGGATCTTTAAATAGGCTAATAACTCTGATATTGTGCTCTGTAATCTGCTAAGCTGTAGCAGTTTGAAAACTTGTGTGTTTATTGGGTTTCATTTCTCCCACATCACTGGGATTCTATAGTTTTAGTGTCAAAGTCAAAATTCTGGTATTGTGACAACCATAGTGTGTGTGTGTGTGTGTGTGTGTGTGTGAAGGACAAGGGGGACAGCAAAATGTAAAGAATCAAGGCATCTACTCACTATAAACAGAATCTTTCTTGTGCACCTCTGATGTTTATACTCAATTTCAGTTGCTTAGGTAAAATGAATACATGCAAACATACAGACTTCACCAAACACGCACAACATAAAGGCGCACGTCTGGAGAAGTGGACGCTGAGGTCATGGCTAACAAGACTCAGCAGAGCCGTTCAGAAACGAGGCTTTTCTAGCATAACTCAGCGGCTGCGCAGCAGAGCCAAATGAAATGAGGGCTGAGCGAGGAGAGCGCCGTCCGAGGAGACTAATGATTTCTAAAGAGCCATTCAGATGAACAAGGCCGCTTTATGTCCGCTGATATGTTCAGAGAGCCCACATTTCTCTCCTGACCGCTGTGCAGTTCGCTAACATGCATACACACATACACTAATGCTGACACAGCTCCACTAACAGCACAACCGGCTTAGCTGCTACAGAAAGGCTAAGCGACTGGTTTCACTGTGAAGCTTCGACGCTAACAGTAAAATCGGCACCATCTAGCCTTGAGAAGTGAATTTGGAATATTTGCAATTTGCCTAATCCCTTCAAAAACCAGGGCCCACCAGCAGGCCCAAGGTTTTGTTACACACTTTTACAGCCTAAGAGTAGCTCAGGTAGTTTGCATTAAAGTCTGCGTGGTTACTGAATAATAAGCCTTAGTATGTAATAAGCCTGGGATTTTAAGGGGTTGATAAAAACAAAAAAAAGAAAGAAAAAAAAGAAACGACAAGACAAACTAAACAAATCTTTGCTCTGGGATGGTTCACAGCAGGCATCTCAACTGGAGGAGGAAATATTTTAGCCATGGACTCCACATCTTGAGCAGAACAGCATGAGAAATATTCAGGCTGATCTGGTTTGATTTTATGCAAGTATTCAGATGAAGGAAAGAGTTTCATCCTAAAATACTGTAGTTTTATTACATAATTGATATATCACTCTGTCGGATCAAAACCTCATATCTCCAAAAAGGTACCTTTACAGGAGAAGGAAAAAACATACTTTACTTTTAATGTAAGTCAATGGAACCAGACATTTTTCCAAGTCAATGTGGGTTGTTTCTTCCGGTTCATTCATCATTAAATTTACATACAATATAAAGAGCAACAGTCACGTTCACAATATGCCAAAAACTGAAAAATGACAAAAGTGGAGATATAAGGTTTTGTTCCGATATCAGCAATATACAAAATTTGCAAAGAATAGCAGGTGATGTATAACACACACACACACACACACACACACACACACACACACACACACACACACACACACACATTTTCTAAACCGCTTCTCCCTCAGGCTCGGGGGACAGGGGTGCTGGAGCCTATCTCAGCGGTCACTGGGCAGAAAGCAGGATCACCCTCGACAGGTTGATGTATAACACGCTTTTTAAAAATAATCTTAATTTCTTTTTAAAAAAGGGTAGAAATAATTATAACACAGCATTGATAATTAAATTATATAGATAGTAATATTTTTCTTATTTATCTTATTTATTTATGGATGCAATGTTTTGTCAACCAAAGTGGTTGAGCTGTGTTTAGGCTATAGAAGTGTGTAATAAGACTGGGCCTGCTGGTGGGCCTTTTAAGGGGTTAAATGGTATTGTGCGATTAATTATGCTTGACAGCATAATGCAGAAAAACAATAATTGATTTCAGGCTGTTTTATGACTTCTTGTTCTTCATTTGTTTCAACTGCACACAATAACAACTTTGGATCAAAGTCTAATCATAAAATACCTCCTCTTTTACTTACAAGCACCGATGTGTTAGAACTTACAGGATCACGCTTCTTGATGTTTCACTGAGCTTTGAGTCAGAAATAATTAACATAACATTACAGCCTTCGTTTGTTAGTGCTGACGATAGCTGTGGCGCTTAAGGGTTAATGCTTGTTTAAAGTGAGTTGCATGTTAAAGGGGTAAAGTAGCAGGACTTTCACTCTGGCTCTCCTTGACTCTTCTTTCTGTCCTTGTGGGAGAGCGGTGGCGGTAGAGGACACACACTCCACACTCCACCCACGAGACCTTAGACTGACCACTGCGTGAGGGTGTAGGTGTGAACGAGGCCGGACACACGCTCCTTAGTGGCGAGGTTTCAGTGCGCATGGCTGTCATGCCCTTGATTGAGCCCATCATTTATCAGCGCTGCTGTGTGGAAGTCACCTGCATCAGCATGTAAGCTAAATAACCTTCACATTAACATACACATAAAGAGTCATCAAACACTAGATCAAGACAACGATGGCACACACACACACGCATGAGCGCGCACACTCGCACATACTGCCATACCTCCACACCTTAATGTGTGTGTGTGTGTTTTAATCAGTAATTTATGGTGGGGTGTGTGTTGCCCCCCGTTCAGAGTGGGAGCAGTGTGTTAATGAGAGTTTGGGGGTCCCATGGGGTCTCCCCCCCACAGCCCACCTCACGCTTCCCTCAGCCAGATGGAGCCCCTGGCCCTCTCTCTTCAGTGGGCCATTATCTCTGAGTCACAGCCCGTCCCAGCGCCAGGAGCCCTCACACACACACACACACACACACACACACACACACACACACACACACACACACACGCTTACACACAAATTCTTTCGCCAACACACACAAATGTCTCTCTCTCTCTCTCTCTCTATATATATATATATATATATATATATATATATGTCTTTGTGTACATTTCTCTATATTTTGTGTACATGTCTCTATATTTTGTGTATATTTAATATATCTCAATAAATTTTTTTATACTTTCCTTTCTGTAGAGTGTTTACCTGAGCCTCACCACAAGCCTTTCAATTCATAAATGTCCTGACATGTTGTGCAAATGACAAATAAACTTGAAACCTGAAACTAATGAGCACATAAACACCAACAGGCACATTTACCTGCAATGGATTACAGAATATAAACACTAGATAAAAGCTATATTAGCAAAAAGTTTAGGTTGCATATAGAAGTGAAAGATGCTCTGATATATTATCCCAGTGTATCAAGTATCAGGTCGATATCAACAGAAAAAGCTGGATACGATATCATAAGGAAAAAAAAACATTGATGAATTAAACCCTGTAATTAGAAGTGGACAGTAACGAAGCACGCATAGTCTATTACCGCACCTTTTTTTGATATATCAGTACTTTATTGAAGTATTTCCATTTTTTGAGACTTTATCTGCATTTAAGCCATTCACTTTTACTCCACTACATGTTCTACAACTTCCAGCTAAAATATCCTACTTCTGATTCCATTACAAGTGACATCTGGAGGATTTTTAAGTATTTTTGCAAATAAGTCAAATCATAGCACACCGTTTACTAAATTCTTCCTCTAAATACACAATGTCCAATCATGGCTTCTCCACCGTAACCAGGCCTGGCCCATTCCTTTTTCACAGTTAAGAACGACGCCATAACACTGTGTGGAGAATTTCATGATCATTTACCGATATTGCACGAGTTTGGGTGGAGTTCCTAAACTGAAGACACTTCAAAATACACACAGATCACTCACACTTTTTCCGATTTTATCAGAACATACTCTACTTTTACTCAAGTACTGGATTTGTGTGCTTTGTCCACCACTGCCTGTACCAAATCTAGCCACTCACATTGTCTGACGGTACACTTACATAAGCCTTTCATGAAAACAGACAAAACTACATAAACTCTGATGCAGGCTCATTTCAACAAGCGTTGTTTGACATAAAGTCTGCTCTTGTGAGATGCAACGTTATTTCAGCTCGGTCATCAAGAAAGCTTATGTCTGCGTCACGTAGCCTTATGAACTCTGTCTTTCAGTGCAGTGTTACTACTGTGTATTTCAATCTGTGGGGTAGTAGATTGGAGGAGTTTGAGCACGACAGCCTACTTCTAGATGCTCAACATAAGTGAAGTGCTTTAAATAAAAACAGTGCACTTCAAAGCTCAGTAGTATTATGAGCCAATACACAGTTTCAATACTGATATCAGAACCAGAAAATGAAAGCAGGATTTTGCCATCAATGTTAAAATATTCAATATATGAGCATACTTACTAATTAATTTTGTTTGCATATCATTTGTTTAGTTAAAAAAGGAGTAAACATGAGCCATTAATGACATAGTCTGTCATAGCAAAAGCATAGCACAATTTTATGTGATTTATTTCTTGTAGCTAATTGAAACAAGTATTGAAAAAAGTCCAGATTCTAAACTTACAATCAATACCACATTTGTGTCTGGTAAAAGAGGAGATATTTTCTTATGATTTCATATTTTATGACATTTATGAAGTTACAGGTTGTATATCTTTTACATTGGGCCACGTTTATTTAATTGTATGACAACTAGATCAACTAAATCTGAAAAAAAAAACCCCGCTGAATTATGTTTAAATAGCACAGCAATCAGCGGTATTTACTGTAAACTTCTAACAGCTAAACATGACATTTATATTAATATCACATATTTAGAGTCTTCTGAGTGTTCAACAACCTACGAGCTCTCCTGCAAGCGTGTAAACTCAGGACCATAGCATGACAGAAGCATTTTCAAATTGCCTGAACTCTGGCCTAAAATGATTACACTGCATTTGATTAAAGCATATAATTCAAACAGCCCAAACTCTTCCGCAGCCAGCACACCCCCAGGCCAACAAACAGACCTAAGACCTCTCAAACTAGGCAGGCTACAGCTGTAGCCCTCCTGAACAGAGGACACATTCATAATGTGTAATATATCAATATAGCGCAAACGGCTGAAGACTCATAACCAACTTATGGTGAGACACCGTCTTTAAAATAGACGGACCACAGCATTTTCTAATGCTGATAATAATTAAAATAAAATTTAATCCTCTTTTTCGAAGTTATATGCTTTGTTTCCCCTTACATTCACATTTCTTACTCAATATTATAATTTATTATTAGTAATTAACACCATATTACTGCATTATTACAGCATCTTACAGCAAAGTAACATTATACTACTTCTCATATGGATTGTATGTGTTACATAATGATAATTTCTGATACTATATATAGGACTAATAGGTCTAATACAGTAGTAGCAGAACAAACCTCTTTATGTCTCTGTGCTACATAAAGCCATGTTAGTTTTACTTTACAATAAGCCTCAGGTCAGGCTCAGTATGTGTGTGTTTGGCAGGGGGGGCAATCGCTTAGATACCACTGCTATCCCCCCCCCACCTCTCTCTCTCTCTCCCTCTCTCTCTCTGAGGGAAGACAAACAGCCATGTTTGTGTGGGGTAATTAGATGAGGAGAAGTGAATTAGTAGAATCCACAGAGCAGTCGTGTAGCTGAGCACAGCCCCGCCTTGCAGGGACCTGCTAATTACCCCTCGTTAGGTTGATATGCCCCCCCCCCCTTCTTTCTTTTTTTTTTAAACAGTGCAGCGCTGCCTCCATCGTGAGAGAGGAAAAATAATTAGCGTCGGCGTGACGCTGGGCTTTACGGACACCGCGAGGCATCCACCGCACCGAGGGGAGGGACGGCAAAGAAAACCCCCCCAAAAAATGACAAACGACAGGAGAAACGTCACGACAAGTGAGGAAGCAGCCGGCAGCCGAGTGCTGGTGAAGCAATGCTGTAACGGGCAAACACACAGCACATTCAGAGCAGCAATAAACACGCATTCCATCACACACCAGGGCAAACTCAGTGCTCAGGTACACAAAAAACAGCAGGGATGCAACTGGGTGTGCACAACGATCTCGCAAACACATCAGAATCGGCAGATGTTTATAACCATTTCTGACATTCAGCACACATTTCTGGAATTCATGTCCAGAGTGAGCGCTGTGTCGGTGCTGCACTGCCTGTCTGTTTACTGTGTCTAATGTCTGTTTAATTTATCATATTCATTTTATTGCTTCTAGTTTAATTTTTTGTTTGCACACTCTGTCTGACGGTTGAACTTTTTGTTCCTTGTTGCACCGTGATGTTCTGCAAATATTTTATTCTTTTCATGGGGCAACACTACATAAATGAAACTTGGATGTAACTTAAAGTGGTCAGTGTGCAGCTTGAATAGCAGCACAGATTTACTGTCCTCTGAAAAGAACAACACACAACCATTAATGTCTAAATATCTGGCAACACAAGTGAGTCCACCTCACAGTGAACGCGTCCAAATTGTGCTCAAAGTCTCAATATTTTGTGTGCCCACCATTATTATCTAGCACTGCCTGAACCCCCTTGGGCATGGAATTTATCAGAGCTGCACAGGTTGCTGACATCACGGAGCTGGTGGATGTTGGACACATTGCGCTCGCGCTCCTTCTGCTTGAGGATGCCCCACAGGTGCTCAATTGGTTTTAGGTCTGGAGACGTACTTGGCCAGTCCATCACGTTCACCTTCAGCAAGGCAGTTGTCATCTTGGAGGTGTTTTTGGGGTCGTTATCGAGTTGGAAAACTGCCATGCAGCGCAGTTTCCGAAGGGATGGGATCATGCCGTGCTTCAGAATGTCACAACATGTTGGAATTCATGTTTCCCCTCAATGAGCCGCAGCTCCCCAGTTCCGGCAGCACTCATGCAGCTCCAGACCATGATGCTACCACCACCATGATTGACTGTAGGCAAGAGTTGTCTTGGTTCTCCTCACCAGGGCAAAGCCACACATGCTGGACACCATCTGAGCCAAACAACTTTATCTTGGTCTCATCAGACCACAGGACATGGTTCCAGTAATCCATGTTCTTGGACTGCTGGTCATCAGTAAACTGATTCCAGGCTTTCTTGTGTGTCAGCTTTAGAAGAAGCTTCCTTCTGGGACAATGGCCATGCAGAATGAGCTGACGCACTGTGCAGCGTATGGTCTGAGCACTGACGGGCTGACCTCCCACATCTTTAACTTCTGAAGCAATGCTGGCAGCACTCACGTGTCCTTTTTCTTTGAAGCCAGCCTCTGCATATGACGCTGAACACGTGGACTCTTTGGTCGACCCTGGCAAGGCCTGTTCCGCGTGGAACCTGTCCCGGAAAACCGCTGTATGACCTTGGCCACAGCGCTGTAGCTCAGTTTCAGGGTTTTAGCAATCTCCTTATAGCCTAGACCATCTCTGTGGAGAGTAACAGTTCTTTGCCACGAGGTGCCATGTTGAATATCCAGTGGCCAGTATGAGCAAATTGTAGCCAAAACACCAAACAGCCCTGCTCCCCATTTACACCCAGAACCTTGTAACTCTAATGAGTCACATGACCCCAGGGAGGGACAACGACACAAATGGGCACAATTTGGACATATTCACTGTGAGGTGGACTCACATGTGTTGCCAGCTATTTAGACATTAATGGCTGGGTATTGAGTTATTTTCAGAGGACAGTAAATCTGCACTGCTATACAAGCTGAACACTGACCTCTTTAAGTTTAAGTATATCCAAGTTTCATTTCTTTAGTGTTGCCCCATGAAAACATTTAATCAAATATTTGCAGAAATGTGAGGAGTGCACTCACCTTTGTGAGATACTGTACATGTACATCAGTAAATATATTTCAACACAGAACTCAGCATGGCATTTTAAGTGCACTATTCTAATTATTTTCTGAATTTAACATATTGGGGGAGGACAATAAAATGTATGATGTGCCATAACTTTTACTTTTTTTTACTTTTATTCTATTTAATTTTTTCCCCAGTATGTTAAATTCCTCAAATAAACAATAACTATGTGTTGTGTACAGAAGTGTGATCTGCGTAGAGGATGTGTACTTGTGCTCACTTAAAAAAAAAAAAAAATAAATAATGTCATTTGCATATGACTGTATAATATTGTAAAATATTACTGTAAATAATTGACTGTAAAATATTGGAGTTTGCCATACTGACCCACAATTTCATTATCAATGCATCCCAAGGTGGAACAATACACATATATTCAGGTTCAAAATGATTTATGATACAGGTACATGTGTTGATTAGAAAAGGCTCTAAAGAGAGTACTAACTATACACGGCAGAGACGGCTTCATTTCAAATCTGTGATCTAATAAAACTGAGCTAGAAACAGCAAAAACCTGACCTACCTCATGTAAATCTTTATACAGCATGCCTCCATTTTTAGCTCACCAAAAACTGACATCAGTTGATAAACAGAAAAAATACAATCAAGTACAATTAAAAAGCACAAAGTTTGTTTGTTGATTCTGACACATTATCTGTCACTTAGCTACAGCTCCAATCTTTAATTCAATATGTAAATGAAAGACCCTCGGAGCAGACCATCAGTGATAACTTTAACTTTCACTGTTCCACAGAGACGTAGCTGTGGCTGCAGCTAGATTTCAACTGCTTAAAGTAATTTAGATTTTTTCAAAACCTATAGCAGGGTAATGCTGCATGTTTGTTACAGTGAGCTGAACTGCTTCTCTTACCAACTGTTTTGAAGTGGTGTCACTAAAACACGAGCAAGTTTGAAAATATGCAGCTTTACTGAGCCCCTTAACATGGTCGAATCGTTTAAAAAAAAAATCAACTAATGCAAAAATCCCCCCTACATCGTTTAAAAAAATCTTGCTGTTTTATCTCAACTTTTTTTCATCCATGTTTCCAACCCTGGTGTTTTCTGAGTACTGAATCTCAGTGACTATGGCTGTGACAAAACCGGCTCCTGTCTACAGATCAGCAGTCTGATTGGTTGCTGATTCATCCAGAGTGAGAGAGGGCAGGTGCACATTGACAGTTTACCTTGTCAGTTATATGTGTATAGTGCTGTCTCACGCTACATTATAGCATAATATAACGTGGTCTGGTTTGCCAATGATAGGGGCAGATAATTTACTGCTGACTGACTGTCACGGTCATGTCTGTGATTTACATTACAACACCTTCCTGCATCCCTGTCCCTGTTTCAATGATCTTTTTTTATTTTTTCGATACTGTTTTGAAATTTTTACACTCTTGCAAAATAGCTGGTCAAGCAAGCTCACATCCGAAAGACTAGGCAAGGGAGCTCTCTTTACAACCCAGCCCCACATGCTCCGTTTCCCCTTTTCCCTTTCCACTGCAGGCTGCTTTAGCCCCGAGTGAGTGGAGGTGTGTGTACTGTAATGTGTGTTGGGTGTAAAGCAATGAGAGAGGGGAAATCCAAGTATGACGTCAAACACAACAAGTCCCACTGCAGCTTAACACACAGCCCAGTGTGTATACGTGGGGAAATGAACTTTGGGTGCTGTGCGCACTGCCAAACATACAGCACTGAGCCAAATACTGGGCTTTCCAGACAAGAAACACACAATGTACAGCCTACTTGCTCAGTAGGGATGTAACAATACAAGGCATGGTATTATACTGTATCGCTATGCTGTGACTATGTTAGCTTTGGGCTAACATAGCTTGTAGCTGGAGGATTTGTGTGGTAAACTATGAACGTTTGGTTCAAATGTTTGATGTTGACATAAGGCACAATTTCTGGGTTGTATCAAATCAAGACATTACTGAATTGTGTGAATCATCACAGCACTACTGTGTATCTGTATTTAATGTTTTCATTTTTTAACAAATAAAACTCATGCTGCCCAGATACATACACTTTTGCACAGTATGTAGACACACACACACACACACACACACACACACAGCCTGTCTGAGCAGGGCCATATAAGCCTCTGTTCTCCACTGGAAAAATATCAGCTCCAACTTCAACAAGACTGCTGCTCTTTCTTACCCCTATAAAAACATCTACAGTACAAGGCTACCTTTCATGTCTCTCTCTCACACATACACACACACACACACACACACACACACACACACACAACAGCCAAGTGTAAAATGGATCAGCTGGGCTAAGCATGTGTTAGTGTGCTACAGACCTGAAGAATTCCTCTCTTCCTCGAGGACATGAGTCAGATGGCAGCGCCGCTCTGTGCTCGATTAGGGATGTCTGATCTCATCACTTAAACAGAGCCTACCTGTCTGAATCCATTACACATCCTGTCCCTGAAAACTAGTAAAAGGTCTCACTTGCCTGCTAATAGAGCTGGACAAAAAGAGTGGAGCAGCAAGCTTGCTCCTTTTCCTGATATTTTAAGATAAGCCTCTCGGGGGCACATTTGCTGCTGATGAATGAGTAGATTTGATTAGATCTACTGCAAACTGAAAGGAACTGCAGTCGATATTTGACATTTCTAGATGATGTTTTAGGATTTAGTCTGAACAGGACCGATTCGGTGGCTTTGACAGACATACTGTGTTTACGTATACTGCATCTGGTGAACAGGGTGAAACGATACACTTGGCAGACTTGGCTCACGATTTGATGCCCTCATGAACAAAATTCCAATGATAACTGCCCCCATGTCGTTACACAGTTCACAAGTGACCATGCTGGTGTGGGTTGTTGACTGGTGTTGGTAGCAAACTCTGATGCTCAAATAAAGCAGTTGCATTAGATGCCATAAACAGAATGCCCATCACATTTTTTGCACGGTGATATCACAATGCAGGGTTGCACCCCTACTGGTTGTATTAGAGCGTGCCTGATCAGAACAGTTTGTGACTTTCACTGATAGCAATTTTAAGGTGGCTAACATTTCTGATAAGCAAGATAAATAATTTATAAAATAGTACAAATATTGCAATAGCACAAATATATCCACTGGTTGTGGGACCACCCATAAAACTTTGCGTCTTTGGCTTCTGTTAACCATCCTGTGTTTTATGAAAATGGTTTGTGTTGTTAAAAATGTTGTTCTCATACTAAAGCTTTGGTCTGGATACATTTTCAATGATGCTTTTTCCTAACCAGGAAGGCATTTTGTTCTTCAGGTCAGCCAGCATGGCTCTCATACAGTTAAAGAGGTCCCCCAGAGGTCAGAGTCCCGCAGTGGCACAACTGTTTAATGTTTCGCTTCATCATTCGGAGATGATGTACCAAAAACGATATGTTATCAAGACATTGTTTTCAGAACAGGAGATACATGAAGCACACTAGCCACCTTTATCGGTATCAGCACGACTGTGTTTCTCCTGTTCACACACACACAGACACACAACATTGCCTTCCCGCAAAATGTCTTTTTCTAAAATTGCACATTCATCTTCTTCATGCCTTGCACTTCTCATATCACCGCCTGACTTTAGCTTCTTATTTGAATTTCAGTTCAACCATAAATAGTGCAGCAGTCGCCAGCTCCCATAAAACTAGCTTAAGTATTAAGAAGCTATGTTCAGTTCACCTAAACTCAAAGTTACAGTCAGCAAGTTGGGTCTGTACTACTTGAAAAGGGAGGGGGGGGGGGGGGGGGGGGGCTGCTAGCTTTAACCCCTAAATTTACTACTAACACATACTTGGATGTAACATTTATAGTTTGTCCAAATGTTCTTGTGCTTATATGTGTAAATTTACTACTCATTATAAACAGCTCACAGTAAGTGGCCGAAAATGCTACCAGTCCACTGGGAATTCTTACAGCGCTCCCGATTACCCATGACAGCAGTAATACCAATAAACCCATGAGTCGTCAGTATCAGTCAATACTATCAGCCAACTGATTTATCAGTATCTCTTCAGAATAAGCTGTATAGACTAACCAACACTACAGGATCTGGTTAGTATATTTTCCGAATAAGCCACACAATGTCCTGCTCAATGTAGTCTATCACTCTGCTTTTGTGCAATTTAACAAAACCTTACCTAATACGGTGGTTTTGTTACAGTAACCTGGTATTTACTGTATATAAAATGGTAAATTAAGCAATTTAGCTGATAAGGTGGCTTTGACACATACAGGATATACAGAATCTGTATCTGGTGATTATGATTTCAGAATAAGTCACCCAGACTAAATTAAGTAGGGCAATATGACTTTTTGTGTAATATCCCTTGAAAAAAAAAGTCCTGATTATCACTTTAAGCGGGACAGAGCCCTGTGTAGATATATTTGCATCGGGTATGTGCCGGGGAGAGATGGGACAGGGGCCCCTGATGGCCCAGTGCTTGAGCAGGTGCAGGCAGAGTGTGTGAGCGTGTGTGTATGCGCTCTCTCTGGGGAGAGCAGGCCCTAACACAGTAAACACAGGGACCTATTTAAAGCAGGCCTCACTCCGGCTCTACTGGCCTCCGTTTGCTATGTTTCCACAATACAACGCGGCCCTCCAGGGACCCTTCTCCCAACCCCCAGCCCGCCAACTGCACTGTACCAGCCCAACACCCCCCAGAGAGAAGAGACACAGCACCCAATGCCTACACACCCGGAGAGAGAAAGCGAGGGAGAGAGGGGGATGATGAAAGAGAACGTCATGGAAGGAAGGGAATTAGAAATCACACACATACGCATCCACAACAAGCACACAACCCTGACAGCTGCTCACCAATGCCATCACCTGTTTCAGGCCAGGCCTTTGTGAGTACACAATTACAGCTGTCACTATCGACTATAATGTTCATTAAATAAACTACCAAATACTTTTGTGATTAAAGGAATAATCAAAGCCCAAACAATGAAAACAGACTTAAATGACCAATGACAAATGATTGTGAATCATTTTTATTTGGAACACATTGTAAGGGAGCTTGGCATATTCAAATTCTATTACAGATTTTCGATAACAAATAATAAAAATTGTGATGCAGGGTTTTGACCTCACAGCAATGATCCAGTTAAAAAGCTATTTAACTGGACATTTAAGTCCTTATTGGCTCATAACAAACAATAAATAATAAATACAAGTAATACTAATATAGTGAGTTTCACTACTGTCATTTTTTCATTGTGGTATTACATGTAATTACTGTCCAGTACTTGGTGTGTATAATAAACGCTTCATTAAATACAGTCAGGGGAATATGTGCATGTGTAAAGGAAGGGAGAAGGTACATTTTAATCAATTACTTTTGTTAATCGAGATTAATCAATTAATCGTGTCAGCCCTACAAAGAAGACACACATATCCACACATACACTCACACACACACACACATACACACACACACACACACACCCTGAAAAGAACATACAGATACACACCTCCCCTTCACACATTAGAACTGTTTTCCTGTCGCTGCCTTGGGGAAATTAAAAATATATTATGGACCTCCAGAGGTTCATACAAGGAGATGGAGAGAAAAAAAGGGAGATAAATGAGAGAGGAAGAGAGAGAGAGAGAGAGAGAGAGAGAGATGGAGCTCTTGTCTGTGTCCTCTTTTCTAAACTGTCCACTGCATCACTAGGAGCAGGCCCTAGTGTAGCAAAGCAGAGGGTCATCATTTCTCCTCTTCTCCTTCTCTCTTCCCTCGATCCCCACTTCCAGGCCAAGGAGTGAAAAGAGAGCGCAGTTTCCCTGGATGCATGCTCAGGCTGGCTCAGGCTCAGCTCACACTCCAGAGAGAAGCAGTGTGTGTGTATGGCCATGAGACTGACTGATAGCTCGTCCTAACACACACTAACCAGGGCCCCATATATGACAGTTCTGTGACAAATACTGACACCAAATTTTTGAAACTAAAAAACAGAACTGACAGTCACAGTAACTATAATTCAGTATGACTATAGTTTAGATAAACAGGCCTTTACTGACCCATATGACCAGCAGATCTCAACTATGAAATATTGTATTAACTTGGTTTTGTTGGTTAAACTTAATTAGCCCTAATTTTTTGCCATCTTTCTTTTTTTTTGTCAGCTTTCTTCACAGAAATATTTTTGCTGTGTAATAGCAGTACGACTATATTTGATTTACTGGAGTATTACGTGACATCATGACACAATTTACTTTTCAGAGCATATCGTTGATGCTGTAAGAGCTTAAAGAACACAAACCAGCTTCTTGGTTCTATACAAATAAGGCCTGTTTAACTGGATTAAGTGCAGTGAAGTGTGTGAAAGACTAAATACAAGCGACTGCATTTATAGTTTTTAATATGAGTTTAAAAATGTGGCACTACTCGTCCTTTTTTCTCTGTTCCAAACCATAAACCTCATTAAAAAAAGTACAATAAAAATCATCTTGAAGTATTTCAATGTTTTATGTTCAACCCTAGTTTGGATGTATTTCATATGTTGTTGGTTCTCTTTGAAACTGATGCTTTTCAAGCATTTCAGTATTATTTTTTAGCACTGTACTACTTTTCAGCATGGCATTGCTATAAGTAGGCAGGTGGTGA
>NC_051217.1:3327500-3395000 GCF_015220715.1 Pygocentrus nattereri | reverse complement strand
TTGGACAAGCTTTACAGAACACTGGCAAAAATTTCATAAACCCCTTAACAAAAAACTCTGGCTTGCTTTATATAGAGTCTCTATAGTAATGTTGCGTTTCCACTTAAAAATGCTAGCTGGACTGTTCTAGATAAATAGAACCATTTATGTTGCTGCACCTTCAATAAACGTACAGTTACGATGCACATAGCTTTGTCTTGTATGAGAGGTTAAAAACAAGATTGTTAAAAAAAACATTAAAAACATTAAAACCAATGAGTTTATGAGCAATGGGGACGAAAACAAGAAGGAGAATGAGGGAGGAGGAAGAAGAGAAGGCAGAGAGGAAGAGTGTAAGGGAGGGGGGTTTAGTAAGAGCCCAGGGACTCCCCTTCCTGCTGGATCTCACACACGCAGCACTTTGCAGCCACCCAGGACCACAGTCAGCACCCCCCCAGCACTCCCCCAGGGCCGCTTAGGAGAGGCCCCACGTCATCCTCCCAACCCCACGGGCCTCTCTTTCCTACTCCCCTCTCCCTGCTGAGCTCACCAACTCGCTCAGACACACACACACACACACACACACACACACACACACACACACACACACACAATCACTCATCTCAGAAATACACTCACATACTCAATATTTCACTTAAAAAACACCCCATCCCACTTTGGCCTGGGTGGTATTTCAAATCCAGCCCGACAACACAGAGTTTAACTTTAAAGAGAATGCCTGCATGCGGATCAGTTGGATATGGCATAAAAACATGAATGCTGCATGAAGCTACCCTTGTAAC
The DNA here is from genome assembly GCF_015220715.1 of Pygocentrus nattereri. Taxonomy (NCBI): domain Eukaryota; kingdom Metazoa; phylum Chordata; class Actinopteri; order Characiformes; family Serrasalmidae; genus Pygocentrus; species Pygocentrus nattereri. Next base: position 3,394,218 of record NC_051217.1, on the reverse strand, counting down.
CATGATGCAATAGAGGCCTCTTTCACCACTAGAGTTCAGCAGTCAGAAAGAGACTGGAGGTCGAGGCTAAGATCTGTATGAGGAGTCAGTCTAGTCCAGTGGCTTCTAGTCCTGGTCCTGGATTATGCAGGGTTGTTCTCCCTGCTCTATCATACTGACTCCAACTCAGGAAGGGCCTGTTAATTAACTGCTGTTGTGTCAGAGCAGCGTTGCATAAATTATCTTTACTGTTTTCTTTAGCTAGGTCTAACTTTTAACCGTCTTACTGCAGATTTCTCGAATCATCCACACCATTTATTAAAGGAAAATTTAAAATTTCCACTGATATTTCAAAATGCATGCATAATTCAATCACTGTGATACAAACAAAGTATTTCAGGGTAGTCTGATCTGAAATGATGCACTGTAGAGTAAATGAGTGAGCCAGAATTGTTTTCAGTGATTGTGATGGGAACCAGACGTCCAAAGAATTGAATGGCTCTAAGAATCCCTCGAAAACGTTTTCAGTTAAGGTATTACTCTACAAACATGTTACCTGATGCTGAAACGTTGTTGTACCATAGTTTTTATTTTTTAACTCACAGCGAAAAAGTACATGCAGTGTGTTGCAAGGAAATGGTGCCCAAAGAAAACAGTGTTTTTCCATATTTACCACTGTCGTGGTAAATATACATACAGATTAAAACTAAGAAGACATGTATTTTCACTTGTCTTGTTGTTCCCATCACCAGTAGTTTCTCTACAGTGCACACTAAACCACTCTGACTATTTACACCTCTACAACTAAATCATCATTCATTCATTAAAAATATAATTGTTCCTATGGAGCATAACTTTGAGGATATTATTGTTGAGCTAATTCTTTCAGTTAAGCTAATGAAATGAGACTTCTGGGCAATCAAATCTTTATATTCAATTGTGCAATATGTTGGTATACAGCACACCTTTTATGTCACTATGTGGAAAATCCAAGGTTCTTTCATAGCAGCACATCAGAACTCACTAAAGCAATGTACACTTACGATATGTGACAAGCTTAATGAAAAAAAGTAAGAAACTGATTAAAGAAGGAAATTACCTGCTTACGCAAATCATTCAGCTTTAACTGACCCCTTAAGGGTTTCCTTAAGGACAGATTTGACTTTTTAAGATGTTTTATGCAACTCGGACCACGGTTGGATCCCACTGGTCTAGTCACGTGTAGACTGAAGTAACTTTGGACTCTAATAATCGGAAGATCAATCAGGTAACCATGACCTTAAGTGAAGACGTGAAATACATTGCACACTTTCACTTATTTCGCCTATAGGAGCTTGGATTCACACTATACATTGCTCTGGAAGAGAAAGTGTGCACTCATGGGACCCATAAAAGGGATAAGCTGCAACACATTCTTGCTGTATACCAAAATGCAGCAGAATATGTTGCAACATATTTTGAACACGTTTCATTTTCACATGAGGATAAAGATAGAAAAGTAACATGTGAGCTTCAGACAGAGGCACAATTCACATCAGGGCTGCTGAGGATTTGCCAAACAGATTGCTCACTGCCTGCACGGCAAGCCAAGTAGAGAGGAACCCATAAGTCATGAACGTATATATCCGTGCTCGAACTCCCCGCAAAAACCTTTCAGACAGGAAGCCTCTGCTCCATCGTGCACCTGGCCACTGTCCTCCTGTGCCCAATGAAAATCTCCCTCCCTCTCTCTTTCTCTCCAGCCCTCTATATTACTCGGCCTCCCTCTGAGCGCAGGGCTACAGGCCATGTGGAATTGATATTAGAGATTGGGCTGCAGAGGGGCGTCCGATAGAGGAGCACTGGAGTCACTGAGGACATATATTGAAGGTGGTGTGTGAGTGGTGGTTGGGAAGCGCCATGCCACTATTATGTGTGCGTGTGTGTACACACCTGCTGGAGCAGAGGAGTCCCAACTACTTGTAAATTCTGCCGACTCTGCCTCGTCCACCGCTACATAGAGTGAGAGAGAGAGAGAGTGAGTGAGAGAGAGAGAGAGAGAGAGAGAGAGAGAGTTAGGCACCAGAATGTATGTAGAGCTCAGTATTGTTGTGGTTCTACAAGAAATAAATTACTGAATTATTTTTTGTGCATTCAGATTCCTCATTAAAATTCTCTGCATACATTTACTTCAGTTAGGGGCGGGCAATACGCCAAAAAAATAAAAGAACAGGATACTAAAAGACTACTGATCACAACATTTACCTTTTGGGTTTAATGATAAGCTGGAACAGACAAAAAAAAGAACCAATAGTGCTACAAAAAAAAATAAAAATCAAAAACTACAAATTCAGCGATTTTATTCCACAGCTCATATACTGAACTGCATTAATCCAATTAAACGAGACTAATTATGTTCTCTTTATAATGAAACATGCAATTGGTCAGTGTTCTTCAAATGACTGACAATATCCATAGTCACAAAAGCGTTTTTGTCACGCAATTCATCAGAATAATATCAGAAAAATAATACTGTTTTCCCTACTTGAAACTACAGGTGGCCTATCAATAATAATGGGAGTCAGCACTCGTTATTAGCAGAAAATGCTAGTGGATATTGGAGGGAAACAGACTGACTCATATTGTGTGATGTCATGTTGTTAGCTGTGTATTTCTTAGTTTGAACATGATAAAATAGGTTTTTAAATATGTTTTTCTATTTAAAATAGCTCATTTTAAAGCTCACTAGTTTAAGAAAATGCCAGGTAAGTATCAGCATTAGTATCAGAAAAGAAAGTGATGACATGACATCTCGGTTTAAAACTGTACTACTTTGGCTTGTTTTACTAAATCTTCTATCTTCTAAATCTTCCACTGATCTAAAAACAAATTTTAGTTAATTGTGAAGAAGACATACATGATCTTTCTCCACTTTTTTTAAAGCTGCACTTTGTAAGTTTTGGGGATTTGGAGACCTCTCTGGTAGAAACGTGCAGTTGCATACAACATGCAGAAAAACATGTCAGACCCCTTACCTGAGCAGGTGAATCTGACGATAGCGAGCATTGAACGAGTATTCAAAGAGAACAAAACTTATGTGCGTCTTATGATGATGTGACTACTACTGTCATCATATCTTCATCAGCATAACGTTGATTTTGAATTTGAGAAACATCGATAAACATTGATCTGAACCTTATTTCTGAGCTTGTGCGTATGACATTAACATGTAAAAGACATATGATGTGATCTGAAAACTCCTGTGAAGGAGTTACAGGGTGACCTGACCCTCTACTGAGTACACATGTGATAATGCAAATCATATTTCAGCGTTTTTAATTTTCTCCTAACTCAGTAATATTACTTCTTTGAATTGAAAAGCTTTAAATGTCAGTTTCACAATTGTTTGTTTCGTTTAAACAGCACAAAACAGCGGCATCGGAAAAAACAAGGTCCAAATAACACCCAACCCTATTTGTAGCTGAGCCACACGTTTCATTAGAATGTAACTGAAGCACACACTTCCGTACGCAGCATTGTTGAACAGCATTGTTTTCAAGAGAGCACCTCGTTAATGATGCCGTATAATATATCTATCATGTGTTGCATGTGATTACTGGATGTACATCAAAGGCTTTATTGAGTTTCTGTGTGTGTGTGTGTGTGTGTGTGTGTGTGTGTGTGTGTATGGCTGCATGTGGGTGTGTTTTCTTTGTTTCCACTCTGCACTAATTTCGGAGGTGCAAAAACAGGTAAGAGTGGCAGAGACATAAGAGCAGAGGAGGAATGTGATGATGAAGGCTTTCCTGGGCATAGAGGGGGGGAAGGAAGCCCCACTGGCACACAAACAGGATACGGCAGTGCTCAGGACACAATGAGCACTACAGCTCTCACCCCTCCCCTCCTGAAAACCCCCTACAGCCACCTCAGCACCGTAAACTAACAAAAACACAAATGTACAAAGACACATGCAAAAAAAGTTCCCAAGGAAAAACAGGTCAGGAGTAGCTGAACTTATCTGTATTAGCCCATTACGCTGCGTACTGTAGTCACCACAGAACTCACTGAAGGTAAAATAATAACGAATAATATATAAAAAATAATAACTGAGCAATAAAGTTTGCAGTTTATAGGGTTAAACAATAAACAGCACGCTGTGTGCTGTCCCAATTTCTGCACCAGCATAACCAGCAGAAGAAAAAAAGCTTCAGCACAACTCGAAGGACGACGTCCACTTTGAGGATTACGGGGAGAGCAGAGGAGATGACTATCACTAATGAGCTTCACAGGGGGTGAAGATACTCATTAAGAGATCAAACTCACTACTAGAAGGGAAGATTAGAGTTAAAGAGGGGTTTGCATGAGATGGACCGAAAGAGAGCAAGGGGGAGAGAGACAGGAAGACAGAGAGAGAGGGAGAGATATTGACTTCGGACGCCCTTTTATTGAACCTGTTCTACATTAAACTGATTATTAAAAACTCCCAATTGTGCAATAACTACGTTTATAGCTTTGTTTTGTTTTTTTAAATAAATAATAATAGCAAATATGCTATATACTGGACCTTCATGAAAAGAAAGAGAGAGAAATAGAGAGAAATAGCAAGATAGAGGGTGAGAGAAAGAGAAAGGCAAGATACATAGAGAGAGAGAGAGAGAGAGAGAGAGAATAAAGGGGACAGTGGGAGAGAGAGAGAGAGGGGGGGGGGGTAAGAAAAAAGATAAGAGATAGAAGTTACATGTTCAACTGGCTGATTTTTCCCTCTGAATAAAAGGACAGAGGAGCTAAAGGAAAGACTCTGCTACTCCGTTTTGGGTAAAGGGTAAAGGAAGTTGTGGTCAGATAGGATCCTGCTGGTGCTGGACAGCACTACAGACACTAAAACCACTTCCTGCTCTGATTTTGAGGTGGAGGGGTGGGGGGGGGGCGGGTGTAAACTGCACCGTCTCTCTGCCAGCCATACTACATTCCTTCCACATTATCAGTGCCTTAATTACACACATACACCAGGCCTCTTTCTCTCTGCCTCTCTCACACACACAGGGCAGAGTGTGTGTTCTGGGCTCCTCTGTGCAGCACAGTCTCCCAGTCCGTGCTCAGCAGGGCAGTCAGTGTGAACTCAGCTCCAACACCTCTTCCAGCTTCATATTCCACAGCAGAGCCAACGCTAACAGGTTTCTGTGTGTTTGCTCTGAAAGGGCTGCTGGCCATCACAAGCACCGGACGCCAGGCAGCTTCTGCCCAGAAATAACCTCCTCTGAGGACACTTGTTTAAACCTCTTCCTATACAGTCATATGCAAAATTTTTAAAATCTCCAGTAAAACTGCATATTTGATTGATTTACCAAGTGAAAAAAAGTGGACACATCCTCTACCTCCTCAATAAGCATCCAGGCTTCTCTTCTGTAATCAGTTGGGCATAAGCATTTTAATGCACCTACTGCAAATGCACAGAATATTCCCCCCAATGTGTAGACGTACTTTATAACAGTACACAATTTTGTAAATACATATGTAATGTATGACCCAGTGGTCACTTTTTATTTGTAGATTAGACTGTGTGTTTGGTACGTGAGATATGACAAATATTAGAATGCTTTAAGACATTTGCATGACGCACAATATGCAAAGTTTTTGACAGACAAAAATCAACCAACAGTGCATTTTAAGGATATATTATCAAAATTATAAATCCAAAATTCTGCACAGTAATTCCAGTCTTGTGCTCCGGAGTCTTTAGTCGTCCTCAGTACAGCACAGTGTAATGTAATATGATGCAGTTCATTACGATAGTCCCTCTGTTGTATGCCAACTCTACGGTGTGTTGTAGGTATATATCTATTTTTTAGTGGAATATGTTGACAGCTGCTCCTAGACAAATTCCTGTACATGTTGCGCTTGGCTAACAAAAGATTCGGACTCTCTACTGTTACTGATGGTATCATTGTGTTCTGGATTTACAGGTCATTCAGCTTTTGTGGCTGCATGCTGCTGTAAATGTAGTGTGTGTGCGAAGGAGTGATGTTCACACAATACTCCCAGAAAGCATCACAGTCCATATTTCTGTAACTCCTCTGCTGGCCTGGCTTGGCTGCTCAGACGCCGCGCTGTACTATTTTTCGGGAAAGGCACCATGCTGGCTTTTCTGGTTAGATCTCGCTCTCTTGTTCTCTGCTGTGCTGGGTTGGGCCTGCCTCCCCCTGGCTTTTTGGTATGCTCCCTTTAGTCTGTAAGTCTTGGACTGTGGGCTACACACATGCACACACACACAGCTACTGCTACCAGAACTCAAATGCTAGGAACAGACACTGAGCAGAGACTCACGTAGTCATATCTCATCACTTACATACTTCAGGTATTATTATATTCTACTTTAAAACTATTAATACATGTTACTGCTGCATGATGTGGACAAACAGTGATTATATTAATACATACTGTGATTGCAATTTACCTTACAACATATTAAAACACACCAGCCAGCCCTTGACATAACACAGTTAACGAATGGCCCGCAGTAGTTTTAGACATAAACACTGACACTCATCTAAACATCTGAAGCTGTTCGGAACGCTCACAGCACACTATTCAATACTTTGTTATTAATCAAAGAATGATAAAACAAGATTTATGGTTTTGGTGGCTTCTCTTAAACAGAGGAGCTAGTAATGTCCATCTCTCAAACGACAACCGACACCTAAGTTGGAAACAAAAGGGGTAAACTGTTCCCTGTGCTTTCCAGATAGATGCAGCCAACCAACCATCTCCAAATGATAAGGACTTCAGGAGCTGAAGTGAAGACCTAGCATGTCAGATTGACCACTAACATAATCAAGACCTGAGAGTGGAATCCACCAAACATCACTCCAGGCCTCCTTGGACTCCTAGATATATACATCACTGACTGTGAATTCAAGTGGTAGCCTGATCAACACATTTCAGATGTAAGAAAGTCAAGTCTTTACTAAAGGAGTCACTGTAAACCTGCTACAATGCAAAACATGTCAATATGTCTGTCACAAGCTTCAAATAAAACATGGAACGTCTTTTCCAAACTTCAAATGTCTGTGTTCAATCTAGAAGTGCCAAAAATGTTCTATGTGAATCTCACAGGGGCGCTATCATAAACTAGCATTATCATGGAGAAGCAGGTTTCCTTGCTCAGAGTTGCACATGATACTGCTCAACTCCACAATGCAAGTTTTTACATCATGATGTACTGTATTGTTACACTTGTATTTTGCCCCAGATTGGCAGAGACGATTTCCATGTATTGGTGTAACACATCCAAATGCTATTAAGCACTGATAACGAATTCGAAACCCAACTCAGGCATTCCAACATCCCCCAAAAGTCACTTTACCCTAAATCTTTCCAAACAAACTGGACGTTAAATTCCTGAAGACACATCTTCCTAGTGGAAGAGAAAAACGCTAAATTACCCCCAATCAGAGCGCCACTCATCCCCTATTTACCGCTTCATTAGAAGAGGGATATTGGAGTGTAGTCAGGCAGAGAGAGAGAGAGAGTGGGAGTGTGGAGGAGGTAGGGGGTTACGCTAGACAAATGCCCTGCATCTCACACACACACCCAAATACACATACACACACTCATGGCTCCGTTCACCTGCAGGCTACAGCACAACAGCACCACACACAGTCGAGCCCAGCTCCCTGACTAAAAACAACACAGCCAGCGGCACTAGCAGACCCAGGCCTCCTACACACTACTAACACTGGACTCTAGGCCAAGTGAGACATGCATCAGCGCACATACACAAAAATACAACAGAATGGTACTTAAAAAGCCGTCACGTCTATAGACAGACATAATATTTATGCCAGTATTAATAGTGTGGGCATTTATATAGAGAAGGTTAATATACTAGCATACTTCTAAATACATCTAAGCACGTTTGAGTTCCCAGAAGTGTGAATGCATTCATCAAGCCATATTTACAAAAGCCCGCAGTGTTTTGGTTAGCAATCTTGGGGCAATTGAGCGCGCACACACAGACAGACAGAGGTGGGGCTATAGGGATGGGCCGTCCAGATGTGAAGTGATGCACTATAGATATCTCCCAAAGCGGAAGCTCTCTCCATCCTTCTCGCCCTCCATCCATCTAGAAAAAAAAAGACGGAATAAAAAAGGACTCTGTAGAGGATATCAAGACCTCACACTATGATCTCCAGCAAGCAACTCAGAAGCCCTGCTCAGAGAGAGAGAGAGAGAAACAAATGGAGAGAGAAAAAAACATCATTAGAAAGAGATAAAAAAAAAAAAAAAAAAGCTATTCTAATAAGAGCGTTTTCCTGATTTTCCTGTGGGGAATCGCTCTCCTTCATTAGCGGAGGGGATATATTTATATATTTCTCATATTTATTCCTCACAATGTCCCATGTGTACAAAGCATTGCTAATGTGAACTCGGATGCCAGCAGGAAGGGGGTGGGGGTGGTGGGGGTGGCTCTCAGACCAGAGGGAGTGTGTGAGTGAAGGAGAGCGGGGAGAGAAACACAGTAAAAGAACGCGCCTGAAGGCCGAGCCACAGGTGAGGTCGGACAGGCCAAGGCCAGGATCACCCGGGAAGGGCGATTTATTACTTGTAATTAACAATCTGAAGAAAGGCCTCGTGTCTTCAACACATAATATAAATATGAAAACATCAAACTAAATCGTATTATTTCCTATTATACTAACATGCCTTTGTTTCATGGCTTACTAGGTGGCTGGATGCACCTAGACCCTGTGTGTTTATGTGAATCTTCTATTCCATCTTTCAGCAGAGTCAGTAATGAAGCTATAGGTAGTTCACAGTCAAGCTCCACTGTAAGCGCTATAAATGGCAGCGGTGAACGCTACACGCTAGCTCTTCGTACATCAGCTCCAGCTTGTAAATTCTTAATACAGTGGTGCACATGGTCTTATGATTACGGTATGCTTTTAAATGTTACCTTGGATACCCTCTCTTTTCTTAATGCAGCTCAGCAGCTGGTGCCAAATGTGCTACTGCCCGAAGGCAGCCGAGAAACTGACACTGGGCCTCCATTTCAAGATCCAAAATGGCCACCTCTGACCTGTGCTGACCAGCACTGCTACATATTGGCTCTGCAACAGATCATCTTCCAGCACTACTTTCCACAAGACTGTATCCAGTCCTTTTCTATAAGGGCCGGCACGGTCAATCAGAAGCATGAGTCAACCAGCAATCATTATGATGATTCATTGTTTAATTGTTTCATTCCAAACTGAACGGATATAACTGAACAATAATGAACTAAACACAGCCTGTGTGAAGGTAGCGGTAAGGAATATGGTAAAAACATAATATGATACTCAGACATTTTCTCTCGATAAATTATATATATTACGATATTTACTTTTTTCGGGAAGTTTCATAAGTTGGAAGAGACAAATAAGAAAAATACTATCAAAACCTGTGAGTGCAATCTTCTTTTATTCAGTGTTATAATGCACTTCAATTGGGGGCAGACATGGGCAGGAGGTCAGGGAACCGGCCCTGTAACCGGAAGGTCGCTGGTTTGATCCCCAGTGCCGACAGTCCATGACTGAGGTGTCCCTAAGCAAGACACCTAACCCCCAATTGCTTCCCAGGCGCTGTTGATTGGGCTAGTACACTAGTGTGTGTGTGTGTGTGTGTGTGTGTGTGTGTGTGTGTGTGTGTGTGTGTATTCACTAGTGTGTATGTGGTGTTTCACTTCACAGATGGGTTAAATGCAGAGGTGGAATTTCCCCGTTTGTGGGATTAAAAAAAAGTATCACTTACTTAAAAAAATCCTGTTTAACAGAAACAATTATGCCCTTTGTAATAAAAGATGTAGTTGTTTGGTGTTCTAAGTACTGAGGATATTAATAAAATGCTCAAAAATATACATTGTGACAAAGTGAAATAATTTATCACGATAACGGTGAACATCAAATTGCCCATCCCTATTGGAAGACCTCAAAAAATTCCAATATACTTTACTGGAAATAAGACTTTTTCATATACATTTTAAATCTTCCAATTCTTCAAAAGTCTTTGAAAGCGCGTGTCTCCATCACTAAATTCATCAATTCGATGATTTTTCATCGAATCATTAGAGCCCTACTTCCTATCAAGCAATTTTTGATGCAGGCCTTGAATGACATGTATAATCAGAGTAACTGTCAGTGTTTCTGTGTGTAGTGTAGACAGAGCAGGGTTAATAAACAGCCCTTATAAGAAAGCCTAATATTTAACAGTACTGCAAGGGTGGATAGCACTCTCTCTCTTTAAACTATTATTTAAGACCGAGAGAAAGAGAGAGAGCGAAAGAGAGAGAACACATTCTACCCCTCAAGGGCTGCCTTCTTACATTTTCTCTCTCTCTCACACACACACACACACACACACACACACACACACACACACACAATTTATTTCTATATTATTGAAATTTCTTTTCATTTAATTACTGCTGGGTTGAAATGAGCATGCAGTGTTATTTGCATTTATGTTAAGCAGTGTTAAACACCAACATTACCATACACCGCGTCTCACACACACACAAACACGAGCTAATACATGGCACTTGTAGCTGACGGCAATGTGGCAATCAGCGCAGCGATGGTGGGAGGGGAGGGATCAAATAAGTGTGCCAAAAAAACGACACAGCCCTTGCATTTAGCCACCAAGTGCGCCAGACTGTCAACGAGGGAATACACTTTAACTGTGTTAAAAAAAAACGAACACTTTCATTTAACCATAGATCCTGCTTTTCCAGCGAAGGACACAGTGGCCCACAATGAACACACATTCATACATACAGCACCACACCTCAGACCTTCACTTCATACAGGCGCAGACACGGTCTACTGCCTGCTAGCCACGAGCTTGTCTCGCACTTTTCTCTTCTCTTTCAACAAATTGCCAGACCAGTCGAAATTTCACACATTAACCAATACCCACCATTAACACCCACCAAAAACACTACTCGATCGCAACAACAGCAGGATCCTTTTGGTGCCACTCCATATGCACAACGTATTGGGACATCTACATATTACACCTATAGATGCTTCTATGAGACCCCATTCTAAATCCATAGGCCTTAATATGGAGTTCGCCCCCTGTAACAGTTTCCACTTTTCTGGGAAGCTTCCTACAAGATTTTTGCCCATTCATTCAGAAGAGCATTTGTGAGGTCAGACACTGATGTGGGACGAGAAGGCCTGGCTCACAATCTCCATTCGAGCTCATTCCAAAGGTGGTTGATGGAGTTCTAGTCAGGGCTCTGTGTGGGCCAGTCAAGTTCTTCCACACCAAACCCACCCAGCCATGCCTTCATGGACCTGGCTTTGTGCACTGGGGCACAGTCATGCTGGAACAGAAAAGGGCTTTCCCCAAACTGTTCCTGCAAAGTTACTAGCATACAATTGTCCAAAATGTCTTGGTCTGAAGATTTCCCTTCACAGGAACTAATGAGTCTAGGCCAACCCCTGAAACACAACGCCATAGCATTATCCCTCCTCCACCAAACTTTACAGTTTTCCCAATGCAGTCAAGCAGTACTGTTCTCCTGGCATTCACCAAATCCACACTTGTCCATCAGACTGCCAGAGAAGCGTGATTCATCACTCCACAGAATCACATTGTGCTTGGTGATGTAAGGCTTGCATGAAGCTGCTCACAGAAACCCATGCCCTGAAGCTCCCAGTGCACAGTTTTTGTGCTGATGTTAATGCCAGAGGAGGTTGGAACTCCGCAATTATTCAGTCAGAAGAGCATTAGCGAGTTTTATGCACTATGCACCTCAGAACTCGGCGACTCTGCTCTGTAACTTTACATGGTCTGCCACTTCATGGCTGGGCTGCTGTGTTTCCTAAATGCTTCCACTTTTCAGAAATACCACTCACAGTTGATGGTGGAATATTTAAGAGGGAAGAAATTTCACAAACGGACTTGTTGCAACGGAGGCATCCTATTACAGTACCACACTCAAATTCAGTGAACTCTATAGATTCTTTCACAAACATTTGTAAGAGAAGTCTGCATGTCCAGGTGCTTGATTTTATACACCCGTGGCAATGGAACTGAACAAAATAATCAATTACATTATTAATAGGTGTGTACCAGTACTTCTGGCCTTATAGTGTGTATAGAACCATTTTCAAAAGGGTTTTATATAGAACAATATACAACACATTCTCCATCAATCAGACCATGCAAAGACCCCTTTAAGCATGCAAATTCTTTGAATGTTGATGGCTCTGTATTGAGCCATTGTCTTTATTAAAGAACCCTTAAAAAAATCATATTTTTGGGTGTATGATAAAACAGTTTCTTTTGCAACAAGATTCACTGGCTTGGTGATCCAAGTGACCAGATCAAACGTATAATTTGTTCCTGGATGTCATTTGTTCAAAAGTTGGAAATGACTTGATATTTTAACAACTGTTATTTTATTCAGAAATAACTTCTGTGTACAATATAAATCAAAATACTATAAATCAGACCTCAGAAGATATTGTTAAATGCTCATTATTTCACATTTATACAAGGAACTATTACCTGTACAATAACATATGTCAATTATATATAATATATATTTATAATATAATTGCATTGGATCTGTATTTGGAAAGAGCTTTTTATTCTAATTATTTTGTTATTAATTTATTATTTTATTATTTAGGTTTTTCTTCCTGCACATTTGCAATTATATTTTAGAAGTGCATTACCTGTTTTCATATATATATATATATATATATATATATATATATATAAATGTATATATATATATATATATATATGTATATATATATATATATGCAACAAAATGGGTTTTATATAACTGAAACCAATGACTAAAATTTGGGGATTAGTATAAGCATTATTCTTGTAGCATGTAATATTTAGTACTAATGGCAAAAAAGTATTTTCTTGACCAAAGAAAAAAGATGCACTCTGCTTATAAGTGTGTAACACTATGAGGGCCCCTAATGATCGTGCATACACACACACACACACACACTGGCCCCCTGCCTGTAACAGTGAGACCCCACACACTCATCTGCTGCAGGTAAGGCTTCAAAGGCAGGCCTCTCCCAGCTGCCCCACCGCAGTGGAGAGAGAGACAGAGAGAGAGAGAGAGAGAGAGAGAGAGAGAGAGAGAGAGAGAGAGAGAGAGAGAGAGAGAGAGTGATTGTTATTTAAACAGTCGTGCCGCCGCAGCATCGCTGAATATGAATCTGAATGAGAGACAAAAGGCCTAATGGATGGGGTGAGAGAGAGCATTATGCAGACATAATTCCAATGACATTACAATGGAGCCTCGCTGTGGACCAGTGTGTAAGTATGACTGTTTGACAGATGGAGAGAGGAGCAGAGAGAGAGAGAGAGGGAGAGAGAGAGAGAGGGAGAGAGAGAGAGTGAGAGGGAGGGAGAGAGAGAGGGAGGGAGAGAGAGAGGGAGAGAGAGAGAGAGGGAGAGAGGGGGAGAGAGAGAGAGGGAGAGAGGGGGAGAAGGGAAAGGGAGAGTGAGACGGAGAGAGAAAACAGAGAACAGGCACAGAGGAAAAAGGGAACAAGAGGGTGAGAGGGAGACAAAGAGAGAGAGGGTGCAAGACAGACAGCACACCAGAGACATAGTGAGAGAGAGAAAGAGAGGAGGGAGAGAAATAGGAAACTAAGAGGAAGGGAAAGAGAAGGAATGAAAGGAGGAAGGTCAAAAAGAAACAGAAAGGGGGAAAAGAAAGGGAGGTGGATGAGAGAGACAGCAAGAGAAAGAGACAGACAGACAGACAGGCAGGCAGACAGAGGGACAGAGTGAGAGAACAGAGGGGGAAAAAAGGGGAGAAACAGAAAGAGGTAAAAACAGACCCAGAAAAGGAGAGAGTAAAAGTGAGTGAGGAAAACAGAAGGAGGGAGGGACAGGGTGACATAGAAACATAGTGAGAGAGAGAGAGAGAGAGAGAGAGAGAGAGAGAGAGAGAGAGAGAGAAAGACAGAGAAAAAAGAGAGCTTGTCTAGGTAAGAAAGACTGAGAAACAGAGAGAAAAAGAGAGAGGGAGACAAGCAGAGAGACAGAGAAACAGAGGGAAACAAAATGAGACAGAGGGAGACGTAGAGACAGGGAGGAAAAGAGAGTGGGAGAGAGAGAGAGCGAGCGCTGTGGGATAGTCTCACCTGGGCCCCACTCCACTGCAGGCCGTCTGCAGTTGAAGCAGTCTCAGAATACCTAATGTGTGTGTGTGTGTGTGTGTGTGTGTGTGTGTGTGTGTGTGTGTGTGTGTGTGTGGAGGGGCGTTGCTACACAGCCCTGCTACTGGCCCCGGGCCATTCTGTCTGATTAAGTCTTCTACACTTAAGGGATAAAACCCTGCTCTCCCTCTCTCCCACTGGAAGCCATTAGCAGCCCCCCATTTGCAGCTCTGTGTGTGTGTGTGTGTGTGTGTGTGTGTGTGTGTGTGTGTGCCCTGTGTTCGTGTTTGAGCCCATGCATTTGAATAGGTTCATACCCTCGTGTCTAGGTGTTCATGCCAGCTTATATGTGTGTGTGTTTTGTCAGTACAAAACTGCACTGTGGCTCACTGGGACTGGTGTCCACCAGCGAGTGGTTTTGTGGCTCTGCCCCCTCATTAGAATGTTCCCACGCAGGGCCAATAGCTGCCTCTGCACCAAAACGCATCACAGTCAGGGACCCATGCACTTCCCTAACGCTCTGGCCGCTGGCAGGTCTGCGGGCCGAGGCCTAAGCTTGCGGCTACACACAAATACACACACACACACACACACACACACACACACACACACACACTACATTGATCATTCCTTCAGTCCAGACCACAGTAGAAGGGAGTGTGATCTGCTCTTATCTAGTGCTGTGTGATAAACTGTATTTTAATTATTATCACAAGATAAACATCCAAACACTGTTTACACCTGGTCACTTAATAGGACTATAATCTGGATCGTACGCTAATAAGATTTTAGCAATTAGTAATCCAAAGCATTTGCAGTAATATGCTCATTATGTGACAATCCGTCACCAACTGTTTATCTATTTGTTTTGCACAGCAGTGTCTGTCCATATTGCATATATTAAACATTTATTTTGCCCTGTCTCCAACCATGTGCATCCTCGAAGACTTGAATCACCTGCCCAGTGAAGTATTGCATTGGGAGGAGTTTCGGTTGTGCTGAGAGTTGTTCTGGTTGTCGATTGTTTCTTCGGAGAGACGGATGTGTTCATACTGCTGTAATTTGGCTCAAATACTCTCAGAGAACTTCCTCATCTAGATATAATCCCGATACTCAAGATGCATAAGGTGACCAGGTGTAAACCGGGTCATTGTTGAGTGCTGTGATAACTTTGCACGTGCAATGCCAGAGTGCTGAAATAAGATAGGCAGGAATGTAGCATAAGAATCCCAACGAGTGTTTGAACTCAGATGTGGAGAGCAAGCAAATTAACTCTACTTGGCTAAAAGTACCACTTCCACAAACCACATGTCCTTAACTACTCTATTCTTTACTCCTAGCCTGTAAAAGTGCTTTAAACGTGATGATTATTCTAGCTTCCGTTATTATGGGTAAAGGTGAAGCAATAATGGCTACTGTCACAACAAACCTGCATTACCATTTAAGTATTTAAAATGTCTTTATTCGTCTTCTTGCCTTTATAGAAAAAGTTGAGGGAAAGCTGTTTTTCCAAAAGATTTAGTGTACTATTCCACCTTTTTTTAAAAAAAACAAACACCACATCATTAGCAAGCTCATAGTTTGCTATGTCTCTGCCTTAGCAGCCTGTGTTTGCGTGCTGGTGCTCTAACTCAAACTCTGGTTTGAGTTGCCAGCATAAGTCTATGGGCCTCTGCTTCCATTGAACCCAATGGTAAAAAACACTAGGATGGGCATTTAACCACAGCAATCAGATGTGAACTGCAGCTCACGCAGAAGCACTGGGATAATGAGTGGGCTATGGTTCAGAACAGGGGAGAGGGATGAAGTAATACAGCACACTGTCCATCACTGCCATCTTTCTGGGTTAATGATGCTTTAATGGTCATTCTATACTCAGGCTTGGTCCCGCCAAGGAGAGAACGAGAGAGACATAGAAAGGGGGTGAGAGACAGAAAGGGAGAGAGAGAGAGTCTTTCGTTTCCAGGTAATTAATAAAAGATAAAAGTCTGACTTGTTCTGCATGGCTTAATGGCTTTTAATAGCAGGCAGAGTGACGGAAACACGCACGGCTCGGTCTCCAGGCACTCGAGCCCACGGGCCTCCAGAGACACCGCCATCTTACTGCAGAGCAAAGAGGTCCTGCTTACCTGAGCGCTCTCTCTCTCTCTCTCACACACACACACACACACAAAACGATTGTGTGGCCAAATTGCTCTTCGCATTTTTTCTACCAGCATCTGAAAACATGCGCCTTTCAGCAAGAACATAATGAACACAACACAGTTCACAATTTATTCCACACAAATGGCCCCATACAAACAACAGTAACACTTAACTGGAGTGTTCATAAGGCTTTACAACACATACAAAAGCCCTTTATGACAACTGACATAGACTTTGTAGCTCTGTGTATGTCACAGTCACATAACATAGTTATGTCCGACTGGTTGAACCGAAGTGGTTTTTCTGTGGTCCTTTCATTTTACCAAATACAAGATTTACGCCGTCACATCATCAGCATGTCACTGTGATATACACTAAGTTAAAGTCAGTTGTTATAGCATGTTATATACTATTTTACCCAAAAAGGGCGCATGACATGACCCAAAATCACAAAAAAACATCAAGGTCACCTCACAACTTGACATCAAAGTTGACAAACGCAAACCTTATAATAAAAGCTTTATAAATGTATATGTAGGCTTATAAAAGTTGCTCTACAATAACGTGCTCTTTAACCAGTCCACTGACACACAGAACACCTGCATGGTGGGATTGGTGCATCTGTACACCTGCATGCAACAAATGCATTTATTTATTTGTTTGATTGTTTGACAGATACATATAAACACTGTTAGGTGACAATGCAACAAATGTATACAGGTTCCAATCTGCAGCCCCTTGGCTCAGACCACCACCCCAACATAAGCAGTGCATAATGCCTGCTCAACCCAAACAGCAGTCTGTAGACCACAGCAGTGGCTATCAAGCACGGCCAGAGTGCACTGCTGCAGTAAAATTCAATTGCATCATGTGTGCTGCGGCCAGTACAGCAGGGTACAGCAGTCCATTCAGCTTCCAGTGACCACAAAAGGGCATAATTCTACACTACAGCTGGTCACAGTCACACAGGATTCATGACTCTTCCTCTTCTTCAGCCTCCCTTTTTCCCATATCTACCTCCTTTGCTTTGTATTAGTGATGCACCAATCTGATATACTGGATCTGAATTGGCACCAATTTTAGACCTTCTTAAAGAGACGGGTTCACATTTTACATGGTTTATTGTAACACTGCAGCAGTGCATTATCCAAATCCTATCTGGTCATATACACACATATACACACACATATATATGAATAAGGCACCAGAAATACTATCATTTTTAAGGGCGTTATGATGATGCCCAAACAAATGATCCCCCTTGCTATGTTGCTGAACTATTAAAGAAAACTGCCCCCCCCCCCAAAAAAACCTAATAAACAGTTGTGATATATTAAAGGGTTTGTAAACTTTTGCTTTTTTTTTCTTGCATTTAATCCCCTAAGCCACCCTGCTCGAGATAAATTTATGACATATGTGTGGGTTTATACACCAAAAACAGGCACAATTCATATTTACATTATTTTGTTTTTGTTACTGTGCCTTTTAGACTGATACATGTTAATGACCTCTGTTTTAATTGTCTTTTATCTTTTAGGAGATTTAAAAAAAGAAGAAAAGGGGGAAAAACAGAGGAGTTCAGATATACACAAGAGAAAAAGAGGAATTGGTGCACTCTTATTTTGTATGTTACAGTGTCTCAGTATTTTCTGAAGCATTTCTCTTAACTGCATATGCCCCACCTCCATTCACTGCAACAACCATAAGCACACAAACACGCACACATCCTCAGCTATAGCGGGATGGCCGAGGGCAGTGGTGAGCTCTATGTGGACGCCTGGGCAGCTATAGAGCCCCTTATCACTGAACTGGGTCACGGTGCCCAATCAGGCTTTGGAGGCCGGCCCAGGAGGGTGGCGCTGGCATTTCCTGCTGGACGGACTGCAGCGGTCAGGCTCCGCCCATAGCCCCACCCCCACAGAGCCTGGCCTTGCTTTCATTGGATGTTCACGGTGTCTCGTAGCTCTGTCACGCGCCCAGTTTGGGCAAGTGTGATGCCAATCCTTCAGCTCAAGCCTGTGCCCCTGTCTGATGGGGCTGGAAGGACAGTGGGGAGGGGGGTTGAGGGCATCAACGTCAATGGCCTGTCCTCCAAGCCTAGAGCAAGGGGACGGCAAGGGAAGCTGATTAACCAAATACTTTTATCAGCGCTGAAACCGCTCTGCTGCACAAAACAGCCTTAAAAAAGACAAACCAGCGCCGCTAGCCAGAAACAGTAGTGAGCTGGGGAGGGGGCAGCTCAAGGCTTACACGGTGAAGAGAAACAATAAAGACCGACAGGGTCCAGCGTGCAGACGCTCCAGTCCAGCTTTCAGAGGACAACACTGCTCCAAAAAGCCTGCAGAGCCGTCCAGCTGCTGCCACTAAACACACACACAGCAGCCCAGGCCAGCGAGTCTGAGAGATGGACACAGCTCAAGAATGAAGGACAAGAAAAGGAGGGGTGGAGGGGGGAGAGAGAGAGAGAGAGAGAGAGAGAGAGAGCGAGAGAGTAGTGATGTGTTGTCCTCAGGCAGCCTAGCTTCATGCTCTTGGGAGAACCTGGATGACCAGAGCCAAGAATGGAGCTTACTGCATCTCTCTCTCTTTATCCCTCTCTCCCTCTCATTTTTTCTATCTCCCTTTTTTTTACATCCTCTCTCAGTGACGGCATGCGCACAGCACCCACACTGCAAAAACAAGAGGAGCCGTTATTTAACATTTTTTTGCATATTTTTACTTCTCTCTCTGATACAGTTGGTAAAGACTGAAGTGGCGTAAAACTGTCACCTAAACTTCAGGCAAATCTAAACATCTGTCTGATGCTGATCATTTTTAAACAATTATCTGCTGACAGCAATATGACACTGATATCACTGTGCACTCCTAGCAATAATGCAGGACCGTCTTTAAGCAGGTCACATAATTGATATATTGTGAGTTTCTAATACATTGTGAGGCATATCATGTTAGAACTGTGTAGCAATATAATCACAACAGCAGTATTTCCACACTGTGTTGTCCAACGTAGCACAGCAGAACACAGTATAACAGATATTGAATAAAGCAGAATAAATTATGAATAGAATTCAATGCCAGACCTACACCCACACACATATTCAGTACCATGCAAAAGTCTTGGGCATCTAAGAAAATGATATGTAAATATATTCATCTGGGCAGTAAGCATTTATTTGTTTAAAAACACTAACATCAGAATAAACAGGAATAAACAAATAAACAACACACTGTGATTTAATGTGTGCCAGTGGGTTAGCTTAACCATTTCTAAACATCTTCTTGAAGAAGCAGTTTAGCAGTGTTGGCCTTCAGTTATCATCCAACACCAAGTCTGTCTAATAAATCCTTTATAAAATTAAATCAGGTGCTGCTGATGAATGTGTTAAAGCCATGGAAGGCAGCAAGATGTCAGAAACCAAACCTGTATTGTTCTAACCAAGATGTTA
This sequence comes from Pygocentrus nattereri, assembly GCF_015220715.1. Classification (NCBI taxonomy): domain Eukaryota; kingdom Metazoa; phylum Chordata; class Actinopteri; order Characiformes; family Serrasalmidae; genus Pygocentrus; species Pygocentrus nattereri. The sequence continues at coordinate 3,374,486 of NC_051217.1, read as the reverse complement.
CTAACTACATTATAACAAAGACATTTGACTTAAAAACTTCTAGATCTTATTCTTATTTAATCTAAGCTGATCAAGTGCTGTTAGTGGCAAATTCTACTGCCAAGATGACTAGATTTAAAGCACTGTTTATAAAACCATTAATGAACAGGATTAAATAAAACCGTAACGGTAACATAACATCGTCTGTCATTTAGCCGTGACAACTCATGGTCAATGATCAGTCAAGTGTACATGTACGTGTGTGGGGACAACACACACACACACACACAAACCCATATACACACACATTCTCCATCTCTCACACTTCCTTCCCCATGGTGCACACATGGCACATTCCTGGCGGTGCAGAGTGAGGCAGCGCTGGCTCCTGCCTCCAGCAGGCCTTTCCTGAGGAAAGCCCTGGCTACAGTGTCCCCTCTCCCTCTTCCTCTGCAGCTTGCTTTCTCTCTCTCTCTCTCTCTCTCTCTCTCTCTCTCTCACACACACACACACACACCATCATAACTTTGGGGCTTATCAGGCTATGTCTCCAGGCAGAGTTTGTCACATCATAATTTATGTCATACATTCAAAACTTTCCGTTCAACAGTTTGAGGTACTGTTATTACTGCGGCAATTAGCGCTGAGTCAAGGCATAGTATTATTCCCGCTATTTCTCTGAATATGCACTGAAGTGAGCGTTCATACTTTTCTAACATACATGCAGAGAAAAAAAAGCAGCAAGTCTCGTAGGCCAGTCAGAATGAGTACTACAGTTTATTACTCTGCATCTTAACACCCCGGGTTCGACGACGTTTTGTAGATTTTGTGACAATAAGGAGATGCATCCCATACAGAGAACAGATTTGAATTTGTCATTTAATTTACTTGCCAAGACTAATATACTGGAAAAAAACTAAAACTGGAATGACATAAAAAGTGCCATAACTTATGCACAGGCCACATTTTATGCTTTCCTTTTTTTCCAGTATGTTATGTTTAGTACAGTAATTGTGTCCAACTGCACCCAAACTTGTGTATGACTGTATATCTGGTTGATGGGTAAAAAGAGCTGACCGCAACCAGTAGAGACTCCATGTAGGGATGGGCAACATGACAACATGTTACTCTGACAATTATTCTTGAGTGAATCGTGGGCATCATTAGAATCTCTAGAACCCTGAACAACTGCACATTTCATAAAAACGTTAGAGCAATTATTGACGGACTTGTAAACAACAATTTCTATACAGCAGCTGAATAAACGAGTAGCTTACTGGAGGTCAGCTCGTTATGCCACTCTCTTACTTTATTCATTTATTTTTACCAGGTGTTTGATTTTTCCTCCTGTTCTTAGAAAGTGCACTTTTGCATGTAGTGCCACGTTTTGCATGTTACGATGCATCATTCACAAACGGGTCCTCTAAAAACATCTTCAACTACCAAGATATATTTTGTCCATTTCACCCGTCCTTAACGGCATCTACAAGGGTGGGACACCTGGGGTGAGCCGGAAAACCGCACCTGTCTTTTCGACAGAATATATATTCCTGCTCACACATACAGACCCAGCGAGCAAGCAAACAAACACAATAACACACACACAGAGCAGGCAACAGTCCGTCTGTCGTGTTCAAAAGGAGACAACACAGTCAAGGCACTCTTAGATGTGAAATTTGTTTTTCGCCCTTCTCACTTGTCAAAGACGAGAGGAAAAATGTTTCCAATATACCTGCAGCTTGTACATAAAACACACTAGAGAGTGAGAGAGAGGGAGAGAGGAAGAGTAGAGAGAGGGGCAGAGAGACACAAAAACAAAGCCAAGAAAATGAGAGAGAGAGAGAGACAGACACAGTGAGGAAAAAAAGCGGGGGAGATATAAAGTGAGAAAGAGAAGAGGTGCTGGTGGTGTGATTAAATCACGTTGGCTGTGTGTGCCTGTCATTGAGTGTGACACGGGTTGAGCGCGCCGCTCGCTGGGGACCGGCCCATAATCGCCTTCTCTCCGCCATGATGCCATCAAACGGGGACGGGACGGGACAGTGAAGGGGGTGAACGACACCCCCCTCCCCAACCCCATTTACACCCCCTCACAGGCTGAGAGCAGTGAGCTTAGCTGAACGGCTCTGACCTAGGAGGAGGACGGCCTCACAGGAGCGCCGCATCTTTAGGGAGCATCCAGAAATAGATGTGCTCCGAGCACCACCAACAATACCACCATCAACGGAAGAGAAGGAGAGAGCAGCTCTCACACTCCCTCTCTCTCACACACACACACACACTCAGGGGTGTAAATCTATAACTTCAAAACAATTTGATTATTGACGATAACAATAGGAATTGACTGATGGATTGATTTGACTCTTCTGGTGTGAGTGAGATTTACTTTTAAACATGCGCTGAATACACAAATGTGACTGTAGGGACTATTTACACACTAGTGGAACAGAGACAATAAAAACAAGCCTTTTAAGTTTACATGAGGCCTGTGCCCAGTGATGGTTAATTAAGTTACTGTAGTAATAGCCCCCAATGATGGTTAAGACTAATTTACATCTGGTTAAAAAAGACATTTATTTACTGATTTATTTCATGCAAACCATATCAAAACACTATTACTCCTAATAAGCCTTAGTATATAACAAGCCTGGGATTTTAAGGGGTTAAAGATATACTACAACTAGACATATAAAAAATATAACATCATAATACTTCAAGACGTTTCTGCGATACACAGCAAGTTGTAACAGACACAGTGTTATCATTATACTACCATATATACTATGAATCCAATGATTTGCATTCGACATTTCACACACTGCACTAAATCTAATCAAACAGGACCTACTGTGCTCAAACAAGCAGCTAAGTTATAATAGTTATAAGACTATAATCAATTACAATCAGTTATAATGTTCCAAAGTCAAGGCGGCTGAATGAGATCAAAGCATCATGATGCATCGTGGCATTTCCACCTCTCCAACACATATACACAAAGGCATGGCAGCAGAGGCTGGTCATGAGAGTGTAAGACAGAAAGGAAGGGGGGGGAGACAGGGAGAGAGAAAAAGAGAGAAAAAGAGAGAGAGCGAGAGAAAGAGAGAGAGAGAGAGAGAGAGAGAGAGAGAGTCTTAATTGCCTTATCCTGTAGTACAGGCTGGGGAGTGCTTTTTGACTTGGGCTTCCAATTTCACGCTACAGCATTATTTAGTTTGATACAGACTTGATTAGGCATTACAGCGCAGACCCTTTCTGCAGGGGCTTTGTGGCTGTCCTGTATCACTGGAGGACAGATTAACTCTGCAATCATGCTCCTTCAGAGACTTCTTCACTGTTCGCAGCTCCCCTCGCCCTGAGACCGCGCCAGCCTTTCTTTGTTTGAGCAAAGGGATTCCGCTTTGGGAGGGTGGGGGGGGCGGTTTCTTGTTTAATAAACTTATCCGACAATAAACGCCACCCCTGACATAGGCCACCACCATATGTGTGTGCGCATGTTTGCGTACGTAAGCGCGCGTCACCTTGTACCTAACCTCCTTCCTCACGGCCCTCGGGGTCCTTCCTGATAAGTGCATATGGACTTCAAAAGAATAGCCCAAACATAACTCTTCCCACAACACCTATAAATACCCTCACAAACAACAAAGGCTGCACCCATAAAATTGCACCTTTCCCTAAGGCTGCAAAACAGCCTGGTAATCAGGGGTCGTCATTGCCTACTTCCCTGTGTCTCTGGCTATATTTCAGACTATGACCACTAAAAGTGGAGAGCCTACGGCCTGAATGACCTCTTGTCTGGATTTTTTTTTTGTACATTTCCATTAACCTTTCAACAAACCACCAGTTTAATTCTCATACATTCACAAATATCCGCAATTAATAACAAAACAAGCACAAGATCCAGAGCCTGTTTAGTCAGACACATTTACCGCAGATCAGATCAGATTTGGCCAGAGTAACATTAACATTGCCGCCAGGATGGCTAATGTAATGGAAAGGGACTTTTTCTAGAACTCTTAGCATTTCTGGGATAAAAATGATAAAAATGTGGCTTAACAATAAAAAACTATCAGATAACAATGATGACTAGAATTCAAAAGTTCAAGGCAACTTGAAAGAGTGTAGTTTAGAGGAAGCTTATCATACTACCCAGATAGTAGGAATAAAAGGTAATTATTACTCCAGTAAGCATTAACATTTCTACATATTTACGGACTGGACCTCCCTTTTTACTCCTCCTCAAGTGTCACATGACTGGCTATTTGTCAAAATCATCATGCTTTCATGTGCAAATGCATGAGAGTTATTCCTAGTTTGAATATCTAAACCTGGGTTAATAGAAAAAAGATTTCTATAATATATATCACCGTTTCTATAATTCTGGCCACAAATTCATCATTTTGACTCGGTTCTGATTGACGAGATTTATCGGCTTGGTGGCCCAATTGGAGGTGGAAGCAATTTTTTCAAATCTATTCACCAAGTAAAGGCTGTGTTCTGCAGTGTCATGGAGGGCAAGGGTAAACAAGCCTAAGTTTTGCATTTTGTAGGAGGACCTCCAGTGAATTTTTAGTGGGCCTGATGCCCCCACCTGAAAACTTGATTCTGAGTGTGTCTCTGGTGTGTTTGTGTGCGCTTTGCAGGCTGTGTTTTCATTTATGTCAAGGTTAGGCTAGTTATATTTTGCAGTGCAGCAGCAGTGTGATGGTATGTGTCTTTCACAGCAAGCATAGCCTAATGATTGAGCTCTCCCTTCTCCTTCACCCAAAGAGAACATCTTGGACAACCTAATCCCTGGACTAACCATCGACACAACTGGGCTGAGAGAAAGAAAAAAAACTCTACATTTTTTAACATTCTTCTATCCATCCGTCCATCTATCAGTAACCAAGGCCTACAGTACACAAGCCCCCATGCCCTGCTATCTCCTATTCTCTTTCTGCTCCGCTCCCACAATCTCCCTCTCTCTGCCTCTCCTGGAGCAAGCCAGGCCCTGTTTGATGGCGACATGAAGCATTTATTAGGAGAGCGAACAAGTTCAGGATAGAGAGAATAAAGGCGAGTGGAGAGGTGGGAGAGAGAGGGAGGGCGCCTTTAATAATTCTGCGCTCCTCTCTTGGCCCTCGTTTGTTTTGCAGGAGCTCCCAGAGAGAAAGCCTCTCGCCTCATCTCCGGGCAGGCAATGCCAATGCAAGTCCAGCAAGCACTCCAGCTAGCAGAACCAGACGTACACACACACATACACCCACATACACACACGCGCGCACACACACACATCTGAAGACAACCAGACAAATGACTACATGTTCTGGTTTGCTGTCCAGTCCAAATGTTATGACCTTAAGGGACTGCATCTGTGATTTTGAAGTTGCTTGGTTTCGAGAGATGGTGGGCTTTATTAGTGACACCAGAGGGTACAATATGCTGTAACCACTGTACAGACAGCATTGGCCACTCATGACCATATTACTCCATCTATGTCCCCATTCCATCATACTCAGATTCTATCCTCATTCACTGTTCCTGCACACACTGCTCACTGCCATTCCCACCCAAACAGCCGTTCTCAAACAGAAGCAGAGCCAGCAGGCAGAGCATACACAATAGAAAAGACCTAGCAGAAGCTGCTTTAAACCTCACATAAAGCATCTTGTGTTGAACTGATTTTAGAGATTGGAAACGTCTATGGAGGTTAAAGGAAATAAAGCCGAAGTAGACATCCTCGTAGGCCTGATTCTCGTTAGGGTACTGCTTAAATACCAGAACAGCAAGCATGTTAACTACAAATCTCACCACACAAACACAAGGACATTTTACCAAGAACCACACGCATAATCAATGTATGCCAGCTTTGTAAATGCAATTATTCCTAATACTGCCTGTGTGCTCTGACTTGTTGCTTCACTATCGCCCCGCTGTTTGCATGGGTTATTATCCTCAGCCCAGCAGGTGTGCACTCACTTTTTGACAGCAAATTGAGTGGAGAGAAATAAGGCAAAAGAGGCCAACTTCAGCATCAAGGGCCCGCCTTTTCTCCAAGGCTAGCAAAGGGGTTAGCATAAAGGAGCTCCCCTTTACAATAAAGAGCTAATTCTGTCTGAGCTAAGAAGCCTTCCATTGCCAGTTTCCAGGCTAGCGTCTAGGCCCGGGATAAAGGGCGAAACGCTTCACGCCTTGAAATCAATTTGGGGGATGACATGGCAGGCTGTATCCAGGCTTTCGGCCCTCCAGCACAGGGGAAGAGCCGGTCATAAGTGCACACACAAATCTCTCTCTGGTAAAAAGCGCAAGCCTGAAATCGGCACACGAGTAGCAGCGAGTGAAAAGGCTCTGAAGCAGCTCGGGCTTCGCTCTCATCTGTCATGTCAGCGCTTTAAAAAGCCTGCGTTTAAAAAAGCCAATGGCAAAAGCATGTCACGCTCCGCAAGTCACAGAGAGGCCCAGACAAGAGCTGTTTACATTCAGTGACAAATGATTGGTCACCCTTTTTACTTCACCACTTTCATCATCTCCGCTATTATAATGAGGCCACCGCAAAATAATGTAAAATAACACAATCGCAGGAAAGCAAAGCCATGCGCCTCCATATAAACAGCTGAACTCCGCAAATGGCTCAAAGGTCTAGTTAGTGGAGTCAAACGCTACGTGTTTGTGAGAGGCCAAGGGTACTGAATTCAATAAATTCCTCCTCGTTTTAACTCGTTTTGTTCTTTCTTGTGGAAAACTTTCCAGGCATAGTGAAATCAATAGGTTGAGCACCATCGTTGTGGGAGCCGCAAGCGCCAAGGCGATTTCTTATGTGCGTGGGCATACATGCCATTTTACACACACACACACACACACACGCACACGCACACACACACACAAACACACGCACACACACGCACACACACACACACACACAAACACACACACCCACATACACATACAAAAAAAAACAACCTCAAACTTGGAGTGCTTAAAGAAAAACCTTCCCCCTCCAGCTCTACAGATCCTGCTCTGGTGTTGGAGGGCTCTCCGAGCCCAGGGCAGTGAGGGCCAGCTGGGGGGGGCTGCGGGCAGACGGCCTGCTGAGGGGTCAGCACGGACTCTGGGGAGGTCAGCAGGGGTCATGCCGGCACCAGCACTCTTCGCTAATGACCTCTGCAGCCCCCCTCACTCACCTCTCCCAAAAAGCACAGGCCAGAGCCCAGAATCAGTCCAGCAGGGAGGCCGGCCAATAAATATATGCATCAGCCAGGTGGAGTGAGTGGGCTTTAATTGCCCCCTTTCCTTATGTTTAATGTACAGCCCAGCAAGACGGGGAAGGGTCGTAGAGCAGCCACCCGGAGAGGGGAGGGGAGAGGAGTGCAAACGAGGAGAAGGGATTGGAGAGGAGAGCAGAGGAGAGGTGTTTTTTTTCCTGATGCAGTGCTCTAGTGTGCAGACAGCTCTAATGTAGCTATGATTAGCAGCCACTTGTATCCTCTGAAGATCCTCCCTGAACTACACCTGCACTTCTGACACTTACAGGAAAAGTCCATTACCCACACAAAGTAATCAGACCTCAGAAGATGTCACAAAGGAGCGATATCAGCTGCGCGACCTTCATTGTTGAGTTAACTTTCTTTAAAACACAGTTAGTTGTGATCATTGTGAATGCGATAAAGCATATCAGAATTTAAGATCATTTTTCAGTCACAGCTCAATGACAGAGAAATTCTTTTCAAAGTGCAGATTCTGAGTGTTCAACATGGCATGAGAGAAGATATTTTATTATGATTTCAATTTGATAAAAAGCTATGGTGTGTTCAGCCTTGGATTCTGCAAAGAAAAAAGGACCATGTTTTTGACACCAAAACAAACATGATCAAAACTGAAGACCTTATAGATGGAGAAAATGTTTGGCACTGAAACTAAAACAAGTCAGATCCTGTGGCTGCAGAAGGTAAAGTAAGTGTAATAGTAACATAATATAATAACAGTAATATATTAATATAACTATTTACACGATTACCTAACTGCATTTAAATATACAGCACTGCAAAAACCAGACAATCTCTACGCTCGTACAGGTTAAAGGAAAAGACGCCTGATAAACGCTACATCTCCCAATGTATCACAATGCGCTCTCCGAATGGCCAAAGACAGAAGTCTCGGCGGGCTAGGTGAAAGCCGCTGCCATGTTTAATCTACATGGGAATGAGCAGCTCTGAGAGAGCCTTTCTCTGAGTGGTGTTCCAGCACATTTTAATCTGTCCCGCACAGCAGCCCAATCCGGGTTCCAGCATGCGGCATCTTAGAGCGGCCGCTGCCTCCTCTGGGAGATTCAGATGGGGGAGCAGTGGTTGGCAGGCTGGGGGGGGGGGGGGGTTGCCAGCCTCACAAACAGAATTAATAGCAACCCTCGCCAGAGCAACGCCTCCCCTTTAGAAGTGAAGCGTGGCGTGGAGCAGATCCTGAGCGGGTCCACAGTGAACCCCCGGTTCCGGGCCACTGAGTCCAGGCCGGCTGATAAAGCGTGCGGCTAAGCTGGTACAATGGCACAGCCTAGCACTGAGCTCTTACATTAAGACAGATCCTTCTGCACAAAACTAGCAGGCGGGCTGCAGATAAGGAGTTGTCACTGGCAGCCACACTGCCCACCAGGGAGATGGCACCCCCCCCCCCCCCCCCCCCCCACTTCATCACCCTCACTACCCACACACCATTCTCCTTCTCCTCCTCTTATTCTTCCAACGCCAGCACAATCACACAGGCCCAGGCTCTGATGTCCCCACCAAAAGGGGTCAGTGTTGAGTGCCAGCTGAGCGTGCACAGGTAAGGAGAGGACTGTTTTTACGGCGAAGTCATTAAGTGAAGGCCAAAGTGGTCAAATTAATAGGTGAAGAAGAAGAAGACAAAGAAAAAGAAGAAACAAAAATGACGTAACACAGCTGGCACTGCGCATATATTGTGCCAGTGTAAAGTACTATGTGGAAAGGATTCATTTGACATTGAATTTTATGTCATTACCTTTCTGCTTGAAAATTTACAGTCAAGTCAATACGGCCACATAAAATCTACCGTCGTTCTGGCACTTTACAGATACACAGGACAGCACACATTAGCTTGATATGAGCTGCAGAGAACACAAACAAAGGCTACTGTGAGTGACTCCATATTTAAAAAAAACTGTGAAAAATTCCTTTCCCATAAAATATAATGGAAAGCTCACAGACATATCCTGATATATACAGACAGCCGTTTCCCCAGGATGACATCTTACATATTTCTACAGCTCATTTTCTAATAGTTAAAAGGTGGCAGAATCTTTACTGACGCTAGCGTGTAGTCTGTGAATATTACTGATGTGGCGGATTCGAATGGGACTAAAATCACTGTAAAACTCTGGGACTACTTACAACATCCCACCTCCTCATGTAAAACTAACCCCCTCCCAAAAGTGCTTGAGAGAGAGAGAAGGCTGTATGTTAGGGTATCTGTGTATGTGGGAGAGAGAACTGTACCCCTGACTTTGCCTCTCATCAAGATTGCATCCATAATGGCAACAAAAATAGACTAAAAAACACACACACACACACGCACGCACACACACACACACACACACGCACGCACACACACTGCTGTCAAACTGCGCACAATTACATTTTCCTCTGGTCCTGATGAAATACTTTTAAGAGTTGTTTAACAAATTGCTCATGCTGTGAACTCAATGAAAATAAAAAAAGAGACAAAAAATCAATTTTCTGATTCATCTCACATTACCTCAGAAACTAGGGACACACCATAATACTTGTACCATACCAGCATTGATGAATACACACTGAATGCTACTGATTCACTCTTGGAACCAATGTGTGGATTTATTACGACGTGATGTTGGATTGATGTTACCCATTAAGGTTAACAGAGAACACACTGTAATAATGCTATTAGAAAAGACAGTTTTTAATTAGACTTATTATATATATATATATATATAGATATTTAAGTACAGTATATTATAACCTAACCCTTAGATATAAAAGGCAAACACTATAGACAGACTACAGCCACAGTGTCATTGTGGCATCAGTACGAAACAAGTACAGCTACTACTTTTACACAGTTCAGGTTAACCATATTGACGTATGTTCCAATATAATGTGCAACACACCCTCCCATCACCAACACTAAGGAGCCAAAACGAGCCTATTACCACTCAACAAACTATTTTAATGCCTTTATTTTTACTGATGCCTCAAAATGACCCCCCTTCACTCCCAGTTGTTTAGTGACCTGGAAATATGTATTGTAATCATTTACGCACTTGCAGTTCTATCTAATAGGGTGTGATTATAATATACTGTACTTAACATCTATAGTTACACAATATGTTTCAATATTTTTAAATATATAACATTAGTTTTAAGATATGTACAATAACAAGTCTACATAAACGCTCTGTGTAGCTTTTCCAAAAAAAAAAACTGCAAAGATTTTCAATGCGTCTTAATTAGATCTGCCCAGCAGCAAAAGACACTTAGTTAAATAACACACACAAAAGTAAACAAATAAACTATCAATTAATGAAGCAATAAACTGGATAAAACAGAACAATACTGTGCTTAATCGCTTAAAAATTGTGCCAGATTTGCTCCAAAGATCATTTATGTGACCCCCACATTCAACAGTTTTCAGCACCTTCACCACTTTGAGCACTTTAGATATGATGAGTGCTAAACAAATGATATTCTTTTTGAGAGAACATGACAAAAAAATTAAAAAACACACTCATTTAACAAATTAATCTCAGGTGAGTGATCAGATGTTGCTGTAAACAAAATCAGCACTTATGAAGACGGCAGAGCGCACAAAACCACAAATGAAAAACGCAACTGCATAAAAAATGAGAATCTGTAAGAATGTTAAAAAGGAAAAGGGGGGCTTTTTGCTCTCTGTGGCTATAGACGTGCAGCGCTGTGGTAACTCACTTCAGCATTTTATAACAGCCCACTGACCAATGAAAATCCTGTGCGGCTGCCAAAAGTCTAGGTGACAATAAAAAAGCCATTTAATGCTAAAACCAGATGGTGGAAGGTGGGGAGGAGGGTAAAGAGATGTCAGGGATAAAATCTCTACCAACACACACACACACACACACACACACACACACACACACACACTAAACCTGCAAAACAGATGAGCACACAGCTACATTATACTCCGCTTGATATTTCTCTCTCTTTGATACGTACCTTGTACAAATCACAGAAGCAGCCAAACGGTTCTAGAAACAGTCTTTTAACTAACAGAACAGAAAAGACTTCGCACTGCAACTACACTGACCGTCTCATTGCCACACACAATTTCTTCACTACTAAGACGACCCTGACTTTTTTTTTAACCTATTTCTACTTCTCACCCAACAACTGCATTCATGTGAGATAGACATTTGCTTATGAATGATAAAAACAACTGAAGGTTTTTTACTTAAGCCTGCCAGCAGTTTGCCTGTCGTAGGCTTGTGAAACGAATGTAACACACCTTGATTTTCACTTATCAACAAAACACATCATGTGCTCCTAACAAAACCGTGTATCTTCATGAGAAGAATAAAAAAGTTAAACTCTGATTAATATTAATAAAAAAGTTTTACATCAAGTTATTTTTGGGCCGTAAACTGGTGCCACAAAGGGGTTCTTTGAGGGGTCCCACAGAAGAGCCCCTTTCGATTCTCTAAAAGACCCATATTTGAAAAAGAGCTTCCGGAGTGTGAAGAACCTTTAGGTTTAAAGGGCTGTAGAATCTTTACATAATATAAAGGTTCTGGACCAACTGAAAGTTCTTCCTAGAACATTTGTATTATGTGGACACTGTATGGGTCTTTAGGGAACCCATTGTGTCTCTGCTATGGGACCACTCAAAGAACCCTTTATAGCACTTTTATTGTTCACAGTGCATTTCTGGTATTTGGGCCATGTTATGCTATTTCCAAATGATGCTAAAAAATATAGAAAAATCTGAAGACTTACCAGGAGTTAGTAGGAGTATGTTTTGAACAGAAAAAAATGGCACCACATGCTGTATCGCAGTTAAATTACACAAACGTCCCCAAAAAGAAACCTACTAAACGCGATGCTTTTGTGGATTACATTTACCAAGAGCAGATTACAGTCCACGTCTCCGGCAGATTCCAGCTCTGAGTGAGTCAGCCGTGTGTGGTTTAGTGTGTTTGAGTTTAGGGAAAGGGAGATGAGACGAAGTAGGAATGATGCCATAGCTCTCTATCCTTTATTTGCAAGCCCCTCGCTCCCTCCTCTACAGGGTTAAAAGGTCTGATTTGATTTGACTGAGTGTAAACAATGGAAAGGAGTGCTCCATGTGTCTCCGAGTCTAGTCATGTGCACTCATCCTCCCTTAATGTCCTGCAAATGAAGAGGATTTATTAATATGTAATTAAGTAATAATCATTGCTACATAATGCATGAAACACTCATGGGAGCGGTGCAGATATGAAACAGCAATGCCCCGGCCATGCGCTGTACGCGTACACACACATTAAAAAGGGATTAATTGGAAGAAATATTTTGATAAGCACCACTCCCTCTCTTCCTTTCAGTAGAGCGCTCTCTCTCTCTCTCTCTCTCTCTCTCTCTCCTTCCTTCTCTGACTCTCCCCATGTCTCTCACCCCAGAACCAATATCTCTCTCTCTCCAGTCATTAACACTGCTAATCATAGCTTTTAATGCTATTTGAATTGAGAGCATGACTTCCCTTAAAGGAAATAATCCCTTTTCTAATGGACATGATGAACAGCTTCCTTCAGGCTGCTCAAGTCGGCATGAATTCTAGGCCAAATATCAGTTCGCTCATACCTGCAAACTGGTTTCCGAACGTAAAAATGTTAAATAAGATGTTTTGTTGTGTGATAGAAACACCGTCTTGTGTGGCTCTACATGCAATCTTAGGCTACTGTTGGTGCTCCTACAGCTTCTCTAATCTGTGACACTGCCAATCAATAGGAAAGGTGTTCGGAGGAGATAGTGGCACAGCATGCCTTGGTTACATATTTAATTGGCCTATGACTGACGTGGATCACTGAGTCGACGCAAGCACTGTTTATCCAAAAGCACTCGCTGTGGCAGCCGAATACATTTATGATGCCAAAGGCTTCTTGGTCCAGTGCACTTAGTGGGGTTTGACAGTGGAAGTGTGTTGCTTACATTGTACCTGGCACTCACTACACATAACAAACATCTGCTGTGATAAAAACACTGAAATTCTGTTGCATTATTTAAAAGCCGTTGACATTTTTTCTCAAATTTGCAGAAACACTGAGAAATAAATGGATGCAGCATCACTGAATTGAATTATTTTCCTCGTCACCATTCATTTAAAGAATTCTGGCAAGGCATGAAGTTAAAATGGGCATTAAAATACAGGCCCCCGTTCTCACACTCTGTCTCACTGTCCTAACTATTTGGTTACATGTGTAGTTTGAGCTGTGAGCTCAGACACTGTGAATAAGTGAGCTGTTGGTAATGTTAGAGCCTTTCTCACCAGTTTCTAGAAATAAGTGCTTCAGAACAAGCAAAGCTCCCAGCAAACCACTGCAGATTGTGTCGGTTAATTAGAACAAAAACGAGTTATTAATTGGGGGAGGGGGGTCTAACGGTGAGCCACATGGCCATCCCAGTGCCCATCTGGTTTCCATAGGGGCGCCTTCACCCGTCAGGCCAACGTTTGTAATCGGCCACCACACCAGTGACACAACTGCCAAGCTACTTTACACTCACCACCAAAGTTCACCAACTTCTGTTAGAGGGATATGGAAGGTGAAGTCCCTTTGCGAGAAAAAGGACCATGTCCACATCCACTCAACACCAGTGCAAAGCCAAAAGGCCACACTGGCATCAACTAGTTTCAACAAAACTATTTACCAAGCGAGGGACTTTTTTTTGCTGTTAAGCACGAAATAAGCCAGACTGGTGCTGAAAAATATGCTGTTCGTTTACAAGACTTAAAGAAAGGAAGGGGGATTTCCGAGGGAGCACACCTAGACACATAACCTGTTTACTGCTCTTAAAAATAAGATTTTAAGTGCACTCAAATATACGAGATGCATACAACCTACATACAGATAACACTAAACCATCACGGCCAGACTCAGTGGATTCCAGTCAGATACTACTTTGCTCCTGTCTAATGGACTCTGGACTACTGTGTTCAAACCACCGAAGAGCTCATCTCTCTCCATCAGAGGCACTGGAACATCTCGCACCACAGCACAAGGCACAACCGTTCCGGACAAAGATATTAAAGTGTATCGTTTCACAATCCCCGCCAGTTTTCGCCATGAAATCTCATTGGTCATGCTACCGCTTGCGAGCTGTGTCCGTTACAAACACACATACACACGCACGCACACACACTCCCTCGCACGCACGCACGCTTACCTTTAACGGAGCGCGGCTTGGCCTGCTTGCGTCTTGACATCTCTGTCTCGGTGCTTTTCTGCTTTTATTGATCGCTCGTCCTCTCGTACAGTCACTCATAGGCTGCACGCCGCTACTTCTTTCTCTCTCCTCTCTCCCCTCCTCCTTTTTACTTTGCCTGTTGCAATGCGGCAACTTCGGCGCCGGTGGCGGTAGTCCGGTAGCCGCTCGGAGAGAGAGACGCGCGGATACTCCAACGATCCGGCAACTTGAGCTAAATTCAACCTGTAGATTTTTTCGCAGGAGTCACTGTCGCTCTTTTGTTCCTCGCGGCTCCGCTGTCAGAGTTTGTAGTGTTCAAAAAAAAAAAAGAATAATAATAAAAAACAAAAAATCACAGCATTACCCAGCACAGCGGGTCCGCCGAGTTCGCGAGGAACGGGGGCTCCGGCACTTCCAGATAACGCGACAAGCTCTTCACTTCACCGAGCGGACCACTCGGCTTGGGTCCATTCGCGGATTTGTCTTCTTTTCCTTCTTCTTCTTCCTCCTCTTCCTCTTCTTCTCCCCCCCTCCCGCGTGGTCCGCTTCAGGTTCTGTTTCGAACTGTCTTTATTTTCGCTCCCCGGATCCTGCAAAAAGATATATCTGTCTTAACCCCACCAAACCGCCCTCCTCGCTCTTATTTTTCCAAAGGTGCCACCCTCACTGCCATTTCACGCGGCGTTCTCTCACCTGTGGGGATCTGTCGCTTTTGTTTATCCTCTTTCTTAAAATTCGCCCCCCTCTCCGAAAAAAAAGCAAGAAAGAAGAAGAAGCTGTAAAAGAGGGGAAAATGGTTGTGGTTCGCTAGCCTCTCTCTCCCCTTTTCTTCTTTGTCCTGACTCTGGTCTTCCCTCCGCCTCCCGAGCCGACTGCTGGCGGGGCTGCAGCGCAGACACACATAATAAAGCCAGGCTTGGCTGGAAATGTAGCCGTGTCCCAGCAGGAGGATGTGAGAGTAGGGTCCCGGCGGGGGAGCGCTCTGATCCCGCAGGGAGCTCCGCGCAGCCTGGGCTCGAGCAGCCACACAGAGAGCCAACAGCACCGAGCCATGGTCAGCCGTGGAAACTACAGCTTTTAGCTCTGAGCGCGGATCGGGGCCAAAACGCGGAGCTTCAAGGAAAAACTCTGCGGAGGAAAAAAGACGGACTGGATTCTGCTTTCCCCGCTCACTTCGCCCCTCTCTACGCCGCTGTCGTCGGCTTGGGTTCGCGCCAGCGTTTCACCGTCGAGAACAGAGTTTACCGAGGCTTTTTCTCCAGCCATGTGGCGGAGTTTTATTCGCCCTTTACTCCAAACCGAAGGAGAAAATGCTTCAGAGTGACGATTTCAGCTGCTGCCTCTGCGCGGTTGTCCGTACTGTAGGACGCGGTGCTAGTTAATTTAACCTAATGTTAACTCGAGTTACTACTAGAGCTTAAACGACTTTCTTTCTCCTTTTAGCCCAGACTGATGGGGAGTGTATAGGCACACGTTCACACTGGTGGTTTACAGAAGCTAAATTACCCAAACTTTTGTTTGTCGTTTTCAGGCTGGTGCTTTAACGCCACTTATGCTTCATTACATAACTCTAAGCTAGGTTAGTTTGTTTAAAGCAGCTTAAGCCAGTTGCTAGAGTTGCAATCATGACACCTGAAGTACACAGTCGGTGTTGTGGCTTTAAAAAGAACTCAGTTATTGTGGTGCCTTCACTTCTAAGCCCATTTACGCCCAGTGCCCAGTGTCCAGCAACTAGTCAAAGCAACAGGAAGATCTGTGGGCTGCTTTTCAAAGGCTTGTTAACCTACTTGGTTAGCTGGAGGTCTGAAAAGCTTAACATGTGGTTGGTTGGTGTAGTGGGTAACATCTCTGCCTTCTACGCTGTAGGCTGGGGTTCAGTCCACCACCTTGGCAAACACCCTACACTATACCAATAAGAGTCCTTGGGCAAGACTCCCAACACCACCTCCGCCTACCTGTGTAAAAAATAATCAAATTGTAAGTCGCTCTGGGTAAGAGCGTCAGCCAAAATGCTGTAAATGTAAATGTCTCTGATGAGTGCGTTGCAAGTGTGGGGTTGTTTGCAAACAGTCTCACACTAAGCTAACCGTTTGACCAGGCCGTCCTGACGGGAACCCACGAGTAGCTAAAGTCTTAATACCAGAGGAACCCAAGTGCGCTGCCATAGGTGTTCGTTCAGCCTAGGCCTTGGTTCTGGTGGTTCTTAGCTAGGCCACAGTCGAGCCCAGACTCTTCCGACAAGCTCAGCCTCTGTCCGTATGACTCTGATAGAAAGAGGACGAGTGCAGCCATGGCGACGGTGGGTCGTGCACAGGCTTTTGTTGCCGCCTCTCCCGCTCTTTGACCGTTGTCATGGCTAACCTGGTGGGCTCTCTCTGCGTCTCCGTCAGCGGGGTCCCCCCCCCATGGAGCCACGGAGCGGCCTTTAAAATTACCCTCCTGTGGAGGTCCGGGGCCCCTGTCGCCCCCTTTTCCATTCGTCTTCTCCTCTGAACTCCCCCTGAAAATGAGCGCGCGCCTGGGGGCCGCTTTCAAAGCGCTTGTGGCGCGCCGGAGGGGGGCGCCGTTGGCCCGGCGGGGTAGGAGGCGCTCTTTTCTCTCCGAGAGGTACAAAGGAGGGAAATGGGCCACATTACAAGCGCCTTAAGGGTCAAGGACAGCCAAGGCGTGAATGGGCTGAAAAACTCTTATTGTTAAATCACATAGCAAGCGATTACACCCTCTGTCATCTTCTCTTGGATTTGCTTCTCTCTGTTTTTTTTTCCTTCTTCTCTCGCAACGCCGAAAAGGCTTAGAACACGGCTGCGAGACATGTGGATGAAATTAATTAAGACACAAGAGAAAAGAGGCGTGAACTATAAATGTGGTGATCCTGTTTGGAAATCACTGCTGTAGCTATTTTTGGGAGAGTTTAATAAGTTTCATGCAGGCTGTAAAAATGGCATGTTGTTTGAAAGAGGACTAACATCTAAGAAAGGTACAGAATCGACTCATTTTAATTGTGTGTGTGTGTGTGTGTGTGTGTGTGTTCCTTGCTGTTCTGTGACGTCAAAAGTAGCACCACAGATGCAGGCTATGTGGGTTGAGGTATTTGTGAAACTGCAAGTCACTTGTCAGTAGAGCTGACCTTAATATAGGCTATTATTTCACTGGAGCACATGGGGATGTTTTGAGATTTATGGCCGTGCAGTTTTAATGCCACCATGATATTCCCTTGGACACAAACCTAGAATTTAACTGTAACCGAATACGCCAAATGTGTCCAGCCTCTACTCCTCTGTCTTCGCGTTTAGGCCTGGTTTTCTTGAGCGGCTAGCAGCCATGGCGGATGGAGCCCCAGAAAACCCTCTTAAACGCTCCCCTATTGTACTGTCACAAGCCTGGAGAGTTCATGTTATATTTATGTTGCCTACAGCAGATTCTCTCTGTTCTGTTCTGTTCAGCTGAACCCATGCCAACTCTACCAGGTCCCCCCTCTACAGACAGTGTTACATCTCATTGGTTTTGCCCTAGATAGACTATTTTTATAGGAAATAATTAGACATAACTGATTTAAATACTGCAAAGCTGACAGTCTTTTGTCTTGTTAACAAAAGCGTGCACGAGCGCTATGCATGCAGAAGTGAGGGATGTGGAAGCATTTCCCCCCTCAAGCTTCATTTTTGTCAAATAGGCAGAAGCATAAGAAGGTGAGAGAGGGGATGAAAGCCATTTGTCTACATACACTGAGTTTGAATTTAAATTAATCAATTTTGTCAGGCCCAGAGGCACTTAAGGTGCTTGAGAGGTATTACCTATACAACTAATGCTAGGGTCCTCGACTATTATGGGAAAAAAGGGAACCCTGATCGGCGGTAGTGTACATTTGAGGCCATGTGCATGAGTGCAGCGAATTCACGTTTGATTTTGATCTTTGCTTTTTTTATCTATTTTTACACTATTATCTTCGTCAGCTTATGCTGTGGTCCCAGAAGCGATGGAGAGCGGACTCTAAAAGCAGGGCGTACAGTAGCGTGTTACAGTGACCCAGACAGCCAGTGGACCGGCGGCGCTGCCTCTCATTGGAGCCTGTGAGTGTGTGGAGGAGAGAAGGGCGCAGATTGGGGCTGAGCGCTCCACTGCACTTACTGCCCCCTCTGCTCCATCAGCCCCTGATTAGCCACCAGAAAGACCAGCATTCAGCACCACACTTTCAGTACAGATTGTGCCTATGCCTGTGCTCAGGTACTAGCATGGCAGACCCATTGAGTTTCTACTGCATTATATGCACCGAGATGTCCATGCGTTTGCCCTCCGTTCAGAAGGAAAGCAACACTAAGTGAATTTCAGCCTTTTTCGGCTTACCGTGCCTTGTGCCAAAACCTCAATAGCAACCCCCTTCCCTCCCTTTTTCAGCCCCCCATTCCCTGGCTCTTGCCCCAGTCTTACACAAAGAAACACCAGCTTTATGGACTTAGGGCATTAAACCATAAAAAAAACAACAGAGAGAGGACAGGTTCTGAACACGCGCCACAATGCTCCAGCACAGGATCTCATCTCATCAGGATGCATTGTAAAGGGTCTGTGATTAGCGAGTATTGTTTTTTCGCAGCGGCATTTTGGGTAGCCTGTAAAAGAGAAGGTAAAAGGGGGGGGGCAGCGAGAGAAGGAAGCAAGGAGGACGGCGCTCCAGCGAAAATGCTTTCCTGATGAGCTGCAACAATGCACTCACTCCCACGACATCAGCTCTCTGTAGGGAGTCTCCTCCTAATTTCCTCCATCCATAATAAAAAGAGCTACATTAAACAGTGCCATTAGTGCCAGCAATTTGCTTTATTCTCCACAGAAAGAGAAATGTTATCTGTGGCGGACAAACTTAACCCAATTAAAGCTCTTTGTGCACGGGGGCCTTGCTGGATCTTCGGCTGATGCCACGGAACGAGGGCAGAGGCAGCCAACTTTGGGGAAGAAAAGGGGCGGGAGAGAGGAGGGGGAGAAAAGGGAAAGAGGGAGCACGTCTGGAGAATTAGCAAAAGTAGGGGAGAGATAAATGTGTTTTGAGGAAAAAGAGCAGAAGCGACACAATGTTTTCATGCCTCCCCTACTTGCTTGTTTTTCTTCTATTGATGTTTAACAAATCATGACGGTTTATAGGATCCACAAGAAGTGTTAGGAACACAGGTACTGCAAGCCATCCCAATGTTCATAGGAAAAAGATGGGGGGGTTATATCCTGGAGGAAGGAAAAAAGGAAATGTACAAAGCCACACGTTCGGAGGCACTTTCTCATCCCCTCACATTTTTGGTGTTAATTGTTGTGATAACACCTCTCGATTACAGGGGTTTAATTATCAACATGTTTGGCTGGTAGAGCGGGTACCTGGCACAGATCCTCTGAGTTCGGGGGGTGGGTGGAGGGAGAGTTGCAGAAGGTTTCTAATGAAGATTTCACTCACAGCGGCATGCTGAAGCGCAGTGTGGTGCTCCGTTAACAAAGCATCACATCGCATTTAGAGCCGACCCGGGTGTCTGTGAATTCTAGCACAACAGCGCCAAGAATATTCATAGTGATACATTTTGATTGATATCCAGTTGTGCTGGGATGGCAACTGTATAGGTCTGTAGGGGGAAGAGGCCTCAGAAAAACGCCTCATTCAGATGCCGTGGTATTGTGGCCACAGCACTATAATGGAAGGCAGGAATGAAGTGTTTCTGTTTTTTAGTCAAAAATGAGCACTGTGGAAGTGGGTTATCTGTCTCTATGTGTCTGTCTGGTAATCTCTCTATCTCCAAAGGCATTCATCAGTTGTAGTGGAGTTGTTTTTCTCTCCTTACCCCCCCTCAAAAAAGCTCCAATCAACACCTCCCAGCTGGTGAAATGGAGCAGAACCAGGCCTCCATTACTTTGAGACTTGATGGATTCTTCACAGCTGCGGTCGAGTGTCTGTGAGCAGAGGCTGGAGAGACAAACAGCTGTAAAACATGCTTCGCTAAAGACATTCACCCACACGCTGGCACTGTGTGCCATCAGCACACACACACACACACACACACAGAGTTGCACAGATTCATTACGGTTTTCTGTTACCAACTCACAGCATCATAACTAAAATTTACTCTCTATACTATGTGAAAGATGCTGTTTACAGCTTCATGCTTGCCTGTTTTTTAGAGCATCCAGTGTGTTCCATTTAAAGTGTGTACATCAATTATCCATCCATCCATCCATCCATCCATCCATCCATCCATCCATCCATCCATTTTCTAAGCCGCTTCTCCGTCAGGGTCACGGGGGGTGGGGGGTACAACCTGGACAGGTCGCCAGTCCATCGCAGGGCACATCAATTATCCATTAATTGAAAACTCTAATATTATTTAAAGAAAACCAATTACCCATTACTTGAGGATGAGTTGATCAACTAACCCTCCCAGCCATATAAAAGGAATGCAGTAATTTGTCTCTGCTTTCTGTTTACTGAAGGAAAAGACAAGTGGCTTCTTTTAATAAGAAAAAAAAAAAATCTTGATTTTGCAGGACTATATGTGAATTGAATTCCAGCAAGTGTTTCATATACATTTTTTTTTAGGAATTATGCTTTTTTACTATCACACACAAATCTCAAAGCATTTCGTAGAAGCATAGTGGCTCGGGGGAGGTTGTATTGTTTAGTCATTTATGGTAGAAA
This sequence comes from Pygocentrus nattereri, assembly GCF_015220715.1. Taxonomy (NCBI): domain Eukaryota; kingdom Metazoa; phylum Chordata; class Actinopteri; order Characiformes; family Serrasalmidae; genus Pygocentrus; species Pygocentrus nattereri. Next base: position 3,353,405 of record NC_051217.1, on the reverse strand, counting down.
ATGTAATTAAATTGTGTTCACCAGCCTCCGTATTGCGTATTGTGAATCTAGATCACCATCTAGTGGTCAAACCTGTTTTGTGCCCCATTTGATGATTAAGTTGGAAGTTTTATTTCAGGTTCCAGTGAGGTGGCCATTTTGGGAACAATGAGCGATTTCCATGGTGATGACAGGAATTGTGGCTGTCAAGACTAAAAATAGTCCAAGAGGTTTGATGTTGGTAAGTCTAACAATGCTGCAAAAATATATTAAAAGTCTTAAGCAGACTGTTGTTTTTCTAGCTGATCTTGTATTTAAACTAAATGAAAGTTTAATTAAATAAAAGTGTTTGATGTGGTAATAAATGGATTGCTTTTCTGTATAAAAACTGTATAAAACCACACTGACGTACATCAACCGGGAAGTACACCTTGTTTCTACACTCGTTCATTTGATCGGCTCAACTGACCATATAGGTGCACTTTGTCGTTCTGCAGTTACAGACTGTTGTCCATCTATTCCTCTTCATGACTTGTTAGCCCCCCCTTGCACTGTTCTTAAATGGTCAGGAGAAGGTATTATTTGGGTAGTGGATCATTCTCAGCAGTGCAGAGACAGTGATGTGGTGGCAGCATATTAGTGTGTGTTGTGCTGGTATGAGTAGATTAGACACAGCAGTACTGTTTATATGACTGTATTTTTCAAATGAAGCACCAATCAGAACAGAGACTGGTCCACCATTAAGTTTAATTTATACTTTTTTGATCCCACAACCGGGGAAATTCCACCTCCGCATTTAACCCATCCGTGAAGTGAAACACCACATACACACTAGTGAACACACACACTAGGGGGCAGTGAGCACACTTGCCCGGAGCAGGGGGCAACCCTATCCACGGCACCCAGGGAGCAGTTGGGGGTTAGGTGTCTTGCTAAAGGACACCTCAGTCATGGACTGTTGGCCCTGGGGATCGAACCGGCAACCTTCCGGTCACAGGGCCAGTTCCCTAACCTCCAGCCCACGACTGCCCCATCAAAACATCATATGCCAAATCTGGATTCTTTGGATACGCAGTGTTTAATTTGGTCTTATTTTCTGCAGTGTGAACTCTCCTGCTGTGAACAATTCTTCGCAACTACAAATCCATAAATATGTTAATTGAAAGGAAAGGGTGACAATGAAAACCAGCTTTCATTCTTTACTGTAATGCTTGAGTCAATGCTAAAACGTAGCCTGCAGTGAATACACAGGAAAATACACGGTTCTGTTAGGTTTTACGGACATGGAGCTGAATAATGAAATCCTTTACGACTCATTGCTTGTCTTTGCTCCAAGCTAATCAGTGTCTTCAATGAAGGAAGAACGTATGAGCCACATTTCCATAAGATCTGAAAAGGATACAGCCTATGCCTAACTATGCTGTCCTCACAAAACCACTTAACTTCGGTAACTTCACAAGAGAAGGCAAGACACTCTAACTTTTATGTGAGATAATGTAAAGAATTTCAAGAAATTTTGGGCCGTTGGTCCATTCTTCACAATTCTTATACAGTGCTCACAATATATCGGGCAGCTGCTGTGCGATGTTGTATGCTATGACAATAGAAGCACTGTCTTCAGCATGCAGAGCAAAAAACAAGCCTGAGCACAGACAATTTTGGGAATAGAACTTAAATTGCACTAATACTAGACATGCATAGTTTTGTGACTTGTTAGACATGTTAATATCTGTTAATATCACAGGGCATCTGCTCTTATTACTTGCCCTTTTCTTTGAACACTTAAAGATACAGTGTACAAGATTTAGTGGCATCTAGCAGTGAGGTTGCAGAACTAAATACCCATTGAGGGCAACCCTCACTTTCCAAGCGTGTAGTAGAACATAAAGCATCTGTCATGTTTTCATGTCTTTGTTGATGAGGATTCACCCTCCCTTCCTTTTTCTTGTGCTAAAGTGATATGTATGGCCCTCCATTTGTCAAAACGTGGGAGCTCACAACTTCTCATAACACAAAATGGTTAGCCAGCACTGGCACAGACTTTTGCTATAATGCCACCAAATTCACAGCTTGTAGGTTTGCTTACTTAAACCCCCTCTAAACCTGGCAGTTAACAAAGGAGTACAATCAGGTGAGTTTGAGCAGGTAAATCACCAAACTGTGCTGGACACCGGCCCTCCAGGACCAGAGTTGTGGCCCCCTGCTCAAGTGTTTGGCTTGTCCGTTCTGGGCTACTTTAGAAACATGGTGCAAAATATTAAGGCAACAGCCAACAAAGACAATGGCTTGTAGTCACGTGAAAATGCACTGACTGAAACATGGTTTTGAATGCTGTATTTCATTTCTACTAATAAATCCCCGTCTTACACACTGCAGCCTTTAAGGGTAAGCTATGATGCAATCATTTAAACCAAGGACATTGTTTCACTTTCTTGTTCATATTGTTGATTTGAAATTGATCAAAGACCAGATTTGATTTTTAAGGCATACTAGGGACCGTATATGTGCCATACTGTGATGAAAAAAGTTATGAAAATAGTGTAAGAATATTTCTCGTTAATATTTTTTGCACAGTTTTGAAACAAGAGTAAATACATGTGATTGGGAAATTACCGTCACATACATCATTATGCACTGAGCACAGGGTCGTTGATTCATTGATCAAAGCATAAACCCAGTTTAAATCAGTTTACATATATTTACATATAGATGTCTCCTTTTAGTCCAACTAGAAATATAATGTATATTTTGAAGTTATGATTGTTTATTATTGTTTATTATTCAAAACCTATTATTATAAGACACACACACACACACACACACACACACACACACACATACATTTTCTAAGCCGCTTCTCTCTCAGGGTTGCGGGGGGTTGCTGGAGCCTATCCCAGTGGTCATCGGGCGGAAGGCAGGAAACACCCTGGACAGGTTGCCAGTCCATCACAGGGTTATTATAACACTTATTTATAACGTAGGGTTATTATTTAAATTGTTTAATAATTATAACTGAATTGCTGGTTCTTTTCTATGGGATTTGTTTGCTCCCCTTTTTATGTGCTCAAGGTAGCTGAATGAAACAAGTCATTAAAGAATGAAATGAATCTAGCCTGCATGTTATTTTCCTCCAGGCCTGTAGATGGCAGCATTGCTCCCTCCCTGAGTGTCCTCCTCCACACAGTGCTGCTGGCTGAGCTGCTGGGTGGAGGAGTGGGCTGCTGTTTGCTGAGTGTGTTGGTGGTGAGGGCAGTGGTGCTGCTGATGGAGCTGAATGCAGATTCTGTACTGCTTGTGTTTCAGCTACATGTCACTCACCTGTTCAGACACAGTGCTGTATCTGAATCTGCATATGGATTTGTATGCGTTTAACAGGCAAAGTGAAAGGGCTGTGAGCTTAAAAGCGATTATTTACCTTTTGGTCTTCGCAATTGCGACTTCTCGGCCATATCATCACATCTGTGATTACATATACAGTGTGTGTGCTGCCGGTGTGTGTCCCTGATTAAGCCGGCAGTGTCCCTGCAGTACCTGAATGCTCGCTCTGATTGCCACTCTAATCAGAGTGTGATTAAGTCTTCTGTTCAAAGCTGCAGGTCAGTCTGAGTCACTGGCCCAAGTGCCCACCTCTCTTGTGCCCACCCCTCAGGCTCCCATGGGCCACTCTGATTGAGTTTTAATTTGCCGGTCAGGGGTCTAGTCTGCGTTTCTGTTAGCTCAGTGTGCGGGTGACTTACATGCAGCGCTCCCTGTGCTATTGATCCATGATCTGCACAATAAGGTCAGCGTGCACAGCCAGGCCGGCCTGAGCATCGATCGGCTGGTAATATCGCAGAGCCAGCACTGGAGATGCTGCCCACAGACGATGAACATATCCATCAAAACACACTTTAATTGCTGGCCCTCTTGTCACTTATGGCATAAGATGTTGTGGTGTGTGAATGAGAAAATGTGACCAGAGTAAAGCAGGGCTGACCTACAAAGTGGTACATTTTACAATAACTATATGTGTCACTGTTTAAAGCTGAAAGGACAAGCTAGGCATTTGGCTGACGCTCTTATCCAGAGCGACTTACAATTTGATCATTTTACATAGGTAGGCCAAGGTGGTGTTAGGAGTCTTGCCCAAGGACTCTTATTGGTATAGTGTAGGGAGTTTGCCCAGGTGGGGGATTGAACCCCAGTCTACAGTGTAGAAGGCATTGTACCAACCAGGCCTTGCTCTGGGGTGATCAGTCCAACAGCATCTTCTTTGTTTTATGTGCAAATTTCATTGTTTTCTTTGTGTTTATTTCTTTTTCTCAGTAACAGTCTTGACAGGTACACATCCTTTCATACCCATAGCAGTGCATTGTCTTCTCACAGTTCAGGGGTGGACAGAAACACCTGTGGAATTATTCGGCTCCAAAGCTAGAGTGGAGATTGATTTTCTCTCTTCTTAAAGACAAAAGCTTTTTAGCACTGTTTATCTGGTGGTGACATAATTTGGTTGTCTAGATGTCTCATTTTCTCTATATCTTTTAGGACTTTCAGTTTTGGAAACTCCTGTGTTTGTGTATATTTTCTTTTAACCTTACCTCATGTTTTCATCCAGATTATTTTATATCTAATCTCTTCAGAAATATATTCTAAGTGGGACCAGCTCCCTCAAGCATGGCGAGAGAGAGAATTCCATGACTGGAGAGAGACCCTGGTCTTCAGAGACACTAAAAAAAAGGTCCTTAAAAGAAGTCAGAATTGACCTTAGAGGAGGAAGATAAGTTTGTTTTGGAAATGGTTTGTTCACAAATATGTAAATAACAAGCCTTGCGTTGCCCCCACGCAGGTGTGTGTGTCTCCTGGGCAAATATGGGCTCTCAGCCTCCCCCCAGACCGATGGTACAATATATCATTTTCACACCAGTGTAAAGTGTGTGCTGGCTTTTAAAGTTTCATACAAAAATTCATACAAAAACAAACAAATAAATAAATAAAAACGATAGTAGTCCAAAATTACTGATTAAATTATTTTACATTAATGTTTAAATGTTTTTGTCCTGTAATGGTACCAAATTTAGTATGTCTTTGCATTCAGAGATTTTTTTCGTTTTTGTAATGATTACAGAGATATTTTCATTGACCTTGAATACGTCCTTCAAGCCTTGACTGAAAATAGTTTCCAAATGCTTATTGTCCTATGATACTGAAATTTAGTGCAAGATTAGGTATAATCCACATCCAAGAAACTGGCACATTCCACATATGGGACATGTTGTAAGCATGTGTGTGTGTGTGTGTGTGTGTGTGTGTGTGTGTGTGTGGGTGTAGGAAATCTCATTTCTGGTCTAAGTATGTAAGAATGAGGGAAATTAGAAGAAAAAGCAATAGTTCAGACCATTTTAGAGAGCTCAGCTCCTTCATATCTGGTCTGTGGTGAATAATCTATTATTTCCTATTATTTATGCTATAGACCCTTTTGAACTCGATTAGTTCAGACAGCCTTGTGCCTTAATAATGAGCAATTAGAGAACGGGCCCTCAGTAATGCTGAGTGACGTACACACATTTAGCCATCACTGTAGTTTCATAACACATGTTTCATACTGAACTTTTAGTCAGGGATGAAAGAAAAGAGAATATTGAAACTCATAATCATGATAGTTTGAAAAACAGATGTTTTTTGGGTCGTGAAAGTTGCCCTCGGCATGGCACTTTGCACTTTTCTCATAATGGACCAGTAATTGACGCTCTAGGGATGTGACACTGTTTGATTTGTTCCTTCTGTACAGATTTCAGCATCATCATTATTCTTTCGTGAGATGATTTCAATCCCCTGTGTCTTCACGGGAGGTGTTTTATTGACACTTGTATAAAGTGAGTAGGTTGACAGCAGTGTAATTATGTGTAATTTAGCTACAAAGAACATTTATGTGTTGTACTGAAGTCTCCCAGCTTCCAGCCTACGTACAATGCAGACTGTAAGTAACTGGACATCAGGGTGGGAAAAATGAAACAAGATGGCATTGGTTAATATTAGGCACTCAAAATGGTATGAAGAATCATTATTAATATGACCAGGCACATACATTTACAAACGGTCAGGTTGACTTTACACTAAGCGCTAAGATTAGATAAGACTATTATTAGATAAGATTACATAAGACTACTACTGCCTAGTTTACGTTGACAGAGTAGACGTTTCTGCAAAATTGGAAAGTCAGTGGACATAATAATATTAGTAATAATAGTAATATTAGTCACAAGACACACTTTGTTCATGTATAATATGCAGATATTATAAGTCTTTGTTGAATAATCTAACAGCCCCTGTTATTTATTTATCATTTTAGACACTTGTGAACTCCATTAGATCTTTAATAGTGAGTCAGTAATGCTGAGTGACACATACACTCCCCATATTTAACCATCCTCATATTTTCCTAGCATACTCAACATTTTGTCAAGAGCAAAAGAAAAGAAAATATTTAAACCCATAAACTTACCAACATCACCACGAAAAAGAGGTTACAATAACATTGCTTAAGATGGGGGTGTCGTAACAAGCAAACCCCAGATAAACCTCAAAAACAGAAAAGCTAGCTTTTAGTTTTCTAGTTTTCTAGTTTTCTAGAAAGTACACCATGGGGCCAAAAGTTTGTGGACAGCTGATCAACGCACCCATATGAGCTTGGGGATATCCCACTATGTGGCTATGTGCTCGATTTTATGCACCTGTTAACAATAGGTGTGGCTGAAGCACATGAATTACATATTTAGGAGGGGTGTCCACATACTTTTGCCCATATAGTGTGCATTAAAAGCCTGTAGAGTTTGGGGACAGTCTTATTTTTCAAATGAAACAAATACTGAGCAGTTTAACCAGTTTAATCTTAGTGATGTACAATACCATAGAAATGTTTGTAATCGCTTGTTAATTGCTGTCATTTTCTTTAATAATAATGTAAAGAGTGTAGACTGAAATATTAAAAGCTATTTTCAGAGAAGTATTTTAAGATGTTTTATTCAACATTTCAATATTGAATATTTTATTACAATATTTCAATATATCATTATTATTTTATCACATGAATAATAATATACTGCAAATATCAAAGTAATTTTTTCCAAAATAAGGCTTCTGCAAGTTAATTTTACTATAACTTTGTTCTTAGCTTCCTCTACAGTTCTGTTTAGCATTCCAGATGCATCTGTCAATTCTTTACTTTCTACAAAGTAACTGAACTCTCTCTCACTCATCTTCACTGATGATATTGTCACTGTCAGAGCCAAACCTTGTATCTCTGTTTTTGTATGTGTGTAACTCCATCGAGGGCAATTGCTGCTGCTTGTGACTTTGTGCATCCATGTGCATTTATATATGTGTATGAGTGTGTGTGTGTGTGTGTGTGTGTGTGTGTTTGTGTAAGATTGTGAAAATGGAAAAATTGTCCGTTGTGGTGTAAAAAAAAAACCCAAAAGGAGTTTTATCAGTTGAAACCGCTGGACAAAACAGTTTTTATAATAATGAAGGAAATATGAAAAATAGAAATCAAGACAAAAATTTAAGAAAAATGAAATAAAATGGAAAAAATAGGCTTGAGAGCCTTTAGGGCACCCATCACCCCAGTAAACCTGAGTGAGGAATTAGCAAAATAATTTATAACAACCCTGCGTATCTGAAGAGACCTTCTTCACCCAATCAGCAATCGCCAGAGAGACAAGCACTCAGTGTCAGGGCCTACAGAGATGAACGACCCGACTGCACACTTAGGAAACATTGTAATACCTGATTTTTATACTACCTAAAGCTAAAGATGAAGTGTAATCAATTGAGGTGAAAGGTGTGCATGTGTATGTGTGTATGTGTGTGTGTGTGTGGGGGGGGGGGGGGGGGGGTGTCTGTGTGGGTGTCTGTGTGTGCAAATGTGTGTATGTGTGTATGTGTGGATCTTGACTCTGATAGCTTCCCTCAAGCCAGACAACCTTCAACATCACACAAATAAGATCTAGGCACAAAAGAACATCTTCCCACTGACACACTTTAAACTAACTTCTATAATGAATTTATTTCTAATTCTTTAATACCATTGAAAAAATATAGTTTGGTGGTCAAGATCCCCAGATCGCTTACAGTGTGTCGTATAGAGAAACGAGCAATATATATATATATATATATATATATATATATATATATATGTACAGTGGGTTGCAAAAGTATTCAGCCCCCTTGAACTTTTCAACCTTTTGCCACATTTCAGGCTTCAAACATAAAGATATGAAATTGACATTTTTTGTGAAGAGTCAACAACAAGTGGGACACAATCGTGAAGTGGAACGAAATTTGTTGGATATTTTAAACTTTTTTTAGAAATAAAAAACTGAAAAGTGGGGCGTGCAATATTATTCAGCCCCCTTGCTTTAATACTTTGTAGCGCCACCTTTTGCTGTGATTACAGCTGCAAGTGGCTTGGGGTACGTCTCTGTCAGTCTTGCACATCGAGAGACTGAAATTTTTGCCCATTCTTCCTTGCAAAACAGCTCGAGCTCAGTGAAGTTGGATGGAGAGCGTTTGTGAACAGCAGTTTTCAGCTCTTTCCACAGATTCTCGATTGGATTCAGGTCTGGACTTTGACTTGGCCATTCTAACACCTGGATACGTTTATTTGTGAACCATTCCATTGTAGATGTTGCTTTATGTTTTGGATCATTGTCTTGTGGGAAGATAAATCTCCGTCCCAGTCTCAGGTCTTTTGCAGACTCCAACAGGTTTTCTTCCAGAATGGTCCTGTATTTGGCTCCATCCATCTTCCCATCAATATTAACCATCTTCCCTGTCCCTGCTGAAGAAAAGCAGGCCCAAACCATGATGCTGCCACCACCATGTTTGACAGTGGGGATGGTGTGTTCAGGGTGATGAGCTGTATTGCTTTTACGCCAAACATAAGTTCGATTTTGGTTTCATCTGACCAGAGCACCTTCTTCCACATGTTTGGTGTGTCTCCCAGGTGGCTTGTGGCAAACATTAAATGAGACTTTTTATGGATATCTTTGAGAAATGGCTTTTTCTTGCCACTCTTCCATAAAGCCCAGATTTGTGCAGTGTACCACTGATCGTTGTCCTATGGACAAAGTCTCCCACCTCAGCTGTAGATCTCTGCAGTTCATCCAGAGTGATCATGGGCCTCTTGGCTGCATCTATGATCAGTCTTCTCCTTGTTTGAGCTGAAAGTTTAGAGGGACGGCTGGGTCTTGGTAGATTTGCAGTGGTCTGATGCTCCTTCCATTTCAATATGATCGCTTGCACAGTGCTCCTTGAGATGTTTAAAGCTTGGGAAATCTTTTTCTATCCAAATCCGGCTTTAAACCTCTCCACAACAGTATCTCGGACCTGCCTGGTGTGTTCCTTGGTCTTCATGATGCTCTCTGCGCTTTAAACAGAACTCTGAGACTATCACAGAGCAGGTGCATTTATACGGAGACTTGATTACACACAGGTGGATTCTATTTATCATCATCAGTCATTTAGGTCAACATTGGATCATTCAGAGATCCTCACTGAACTTCTGGAGTGAGTTTGCTGCACTGAAAGTAAAGGGGCCGAATAATATTGCACGCCCCACTTTTCAGTTTTTTATTTCTAAAAAAAGTTTAAAATATCCAATAAATTTCGTTCCACTTCACAATTGTGTCCCACTTGTTGTTGATTCTTCACAAAAAATTACAATTTCATATCTTTATGTTTGAAGCCTGAAATGTGGCAAAAGGTTGAAAAGTTCAAGGGGGCTGAATACTTTTGCAACCCACTGTATATATATATGATTTTTTTTGTTACATATTTTATTAATTTGTGAATGAACTGGCGGACTGGCGATGTCCAGCGTGTATACTGCGCTCCACCTGATGACCGCTGGGATAGGCTCCAGCACCCCCCGTGACCCAGAAGGAGAAGCGGCTTAGAAGGTGTGTGTGTGTGAATGAACCGTTAGACCTGCCTTTACAATTGCTTTAAAATTACAGCTTGTTAGAAGTTCCTTCTCTTGTAAAAAGTTACCATTCTAGAGATATGTTGTTTTTGCAACAGCAATGGTATGATAAACACTATCTTAACAACTGCAGCCAAATACCTCAACAAATGCCTAATACACCAACAGTGCTGCTTTTCAGTGCCAAGAACTGTAATGATCTTGACTGGCCAAGTCAACTACACAAGCTATGGATATTTAGGGGCCAAAAAGTGGAAAGTTCTTGACTAGCCAATTCGCTCATGCAACCAAGCAAACACTAAGAAGCAATTAAGCATGGAATTTGTTTGCTGAAGACAAAACAGAAGACAGAAGCCCCAATCAAGCACGAGCTGAACATGGATAAATTAGATGCTGGCAGAGCATCATGAGATCAGAGTGAGATCACAGAGTTCTGCAGTCAGTACTTCAGATGGACATTAACAGATTATTTACATCTATGTTAACTCATCGGATTACGTCTGGTTCCCTGAAATGCCAGGACTCTGTAAACTAGCTGTGGGTGCCCTGTGGCTGACCTAATATGGGTGTAAACACTCTCTCTTTAACAACTATAATTATGCTGCACTGAAGCACTAAATCTAGTCTTTTTCCACCGTGAGATAACCTTGCTTTGCATGTGAGATTACTAGGTATTCTGTTCATCTTTACTAGCTTCAAGTACTATATCAAATGAAATTTTCATCCAATTAGCAGGTAGGTTTGCTTCTTTGATGCATTCCCTAAATTATGAACTACATCATCTTGCTTTCTGGTAGTCATTTTAGGGCTGGTGTATTTAATGGTTCACAGGAGGCCGGGTATTGATGAGCTGTCAAGAGGCTGAGCGATTCTGAGGGTTGCTGAGCGGAGGTTCATATGCCCGTGGGCTCCTTCTCTTATCAGAGCCGTCTCAGGCAGAGGTGGCACGAGTTAGCTTTCATCCAATGAGTGCACTGGGACAGTTTGAAACGCTCATCAAAACAGAAAGAAGTGATTAGTAAATTCTATATGACCTGTGTCAAATTTAAAGTGGCACCAAAACACAAGGTTTTATGTTTTACCACATGAATTTCTTTGTTTTGTTTTGTAAATATATGCTCGTTTCCAAATGTAATGTCTGAAAACGTTTCTCAGTACCAGCACTTACAGTATTTCCTGATCACTAAAATGCATTTAACAAAACTGGGGTCAGCGTAATCTTCATTGCCACTTTTATAGTAAAGCACAAGTGTCCTTTTGCAAATGTGCTAAGATGTTTTCATTGCGTTTTTCACAAACGTTTACAGAACAAATCACACAGGTCTCACAGAAAAACAAAAAAAGTTGAATAACTGCACAACAAAACAAAACATAGTTGTGCAATACCTTTAGCGCCTGTGTCCCAACATTGTCCCAAATGATGACAAACACAAGGCCACAGACGGTGTTTGCCAGTAAAAGGATGTGTCATGACATTGGCAGAAGACAAAGAAGAAGAAGAAACACAGCCCTTTATTGAACACAACCACCAAAAAAGAGGGAAACTATGGCGGAGGTCACCACTAGCCACATGCTTCACCCACAGTGACCAACCCCAACACAAAACCCACACCCCTGACACAGAGCAATACACATAACTCGTACAAATAAGACAACAAGATAAAACAACACAGCAAGTCCCTTTGCTGGAGGGCACAGACTTACCGTGAGTCTACGAGTGTGGCCATCTGCATAGCCACACCTCCAGAGTCTCTCGGTGCCATATTTATTAAATATCACATTTACCTATTGAGGTCTTTAAAAAATTGTACAATAATTGTTGCAATGTGTCAACTTTTGGTGTGATTCCTCTTCCACCTTCTGTCATGGACATAAATGATGACAGGATTTATAATTGTTGAGTTTCGCTGTAAATTTCAGTTCTGTGTAGCCTCTATGTGAGGCCTTCTGGCTGAGCCCCTCTGACACAGGCTATTCCTCTACTGATATACTCAGCCCCAGGGTTTGGCATCTCTTTGGGCAATGTTGCCTTCCAATACTGTCATTTGTGTTTCAAGAATACAGAAAAAAAGAAAAAGTAAATATGTTTCTGGATATTTTGGGTGAACTCTTTCATTTCCAGGGCTTAAGCAGTACATTGCAAAGATGTTGATATTCTTACTCTTTGGCAAAAACACACAGCTGCTGCTACTGTTGTTACTGTTGATGTTATTAGTGTAGTTGTGTTGCTTAGAGTAAACTGGGCTTCTTAGTGTAACAAGTGGTTAGAAGAGTCTACCGTCTATGTATGTTGTGTCCTTCTGTGTTACCCACTGCCCATGTTTCGTGTTTAGTGCTGTGCTGGGCATTTATTGGTGTCTGATAAAGTGTCAGCTTAAAGTGAAAGAGCGTTTGTCTATATATACTATGCTTTTTGCGTCTTCTTCTACAGTGACATCACAGTATTGTGTGTTAATTGGTTTGAGAATTAGATTTATGAATAAACAAAAGCGTTCAAGCAACTGAGAAAAGCTTTAATAATCATTTGAAGACACAGAGGAATGTTATTCTTGAACTATTATGTTTTCTGCTGATATCTCAACCTGTCCACATTCGTTCTAGTTACTCCATGTATACCAAAGCATGACTGCATCACCTGTTTAGGAGGTTTTTGGAACATTTCACAGTGTTTCTAGACTCAAATTGCTCTTGTCCCAACATCTTTGGAACATGTTTCAGGCACAAATTTCAGAATAAGAGTATGTTCTCACAAAAGGCATTAAAATTTAAAAAGGTAACTGTTTTTAAAACTACAGTAGATTTATAAATCACTGTTTTCTGTGTTATTTAAATTTAACCTACTGTCCAACAATTAGATTCAAAATGACTAAACGGAATTGTAACCAACCACAAACAGCGTAACAGAAGGAGAGGGTAGATTATGATACTTTCAATGACCCCGGAATATTTTACCATGACATCTTTAAGACTTTTTAAGAAGAGAGATTTATATAGAATACTATGAGGCAAAATAATGCATATAAATGAATTTCTAATCTCTTATTATTTCTTACTGTGAGACAGATCAGTAGAAGACCTTAAAATATTCATTTTCATAATTTTTTAATAATAATTTAAACATACATTTTTAGTGACGACGTTTAACTGAAGTATTTGAATTTAGTTTGAATAATTGGGGCAGCTGTATTATATATCAGTATATACAGTATAATGTATGCAGAAAGGCAGAGCGTGCTTGTGTGTGTGTGTGTGTGTGTATGTGTGTGTGTGTGTGTGTGTGTGTGTGTGTGTGTAATGCCGAGACTTTAAGTTGTTCAGGTAGAGTGAAAAGACGGATGATGGGCCCTGAGTGAGACCACAACACACTCCTCCTCTCATCACTCTCTCCTCTCCTCCACATTGTATTCCCTTACACATATGTTCTTTCCCTGAGCCTTCAAGGCCTCTCTGTCTGTCTCTCTCTCTCTCTCTCGCTCTCTCTCTCTCTCACACACACACACACACACACACACACGCACACACACACACACACACACACACACACACACACACACACACACACACACACACACACACACACACTGTATTCTGTCTCTCTCTCTTTCTCCCCATCTCTATTTTCACCATCTATCAGTCCACTCTCCATCTCTTTTCTCATATTTTCTGGATACATCCATTCTTGTTTCCTCCAAATGAGTGCTATCTGCTCATTGCTGACTTTATGCATTAAGACGACCTGTTCCGTGCTGTGAGTGACACTTGATCTTGAGTTAGATGTACCTGGATGAGGAAGATGACTTTAACTTCAAAGCTGAATGCTCTGTGACTCTGACCGTAAGACAGCGTAGTGTCCATGCTGATCATTGAGACTGTGCCGGGCCCTGGAGCTTTGTCTTTTTCAGCCTTGTGCTTATGCTTCTCTATGGGCCAAAAGCTTGTGCAGGATCTGTGTGATGCTTTAGGGTGTACAGGGAAGGAGATGATGGATGGGAGCCTGCGGGCTGAGTACAGAGACGTCACTCTGAGTCTGTCTGACAGTGAATCTACTGCATGTGGAGCCACCGGCCTATTACAGCCATCAGTAGCACAGTGTGTATGCATGCGTGTGAGTGTGTGTGTCCAGGCTGGTCATGGTGAATAGGTGCAGTAACGTTCATTACCCTTGCAAATCAGCTGTCACATACCACGAAAGCTTAATTTCAGCCACATGTTGCTGTAGTTAATGACAAAGAGACTGGTGTCATTGCTAAATGACCCACTGGGTGGCAGTAAATACATGAAGTGACTGAGAGCCGCCAGAGTTCTGATAAGCGTTAGGATTTCAGTCTAGATATCTACCGTCAGTACCTATCTCTCTATTAACCCATCTATCTATCTATCTATCTATCTATCTATCTATCTATCTATCTATCTATCTGTCTGTCTGTCTGTCTGTCTGTCTGTCTGTCTGTCTGTCTGTCTGTCTGTCTTCATCCATCACCTGTTTGAGTTTTTTGAGTTTTTGTGCATTTTGTTTTGTTTTCTGACTGTGAATATGAACAGAGAGAGAAAGAGAAAGAGCAAGGAAAAAGAGGTAAGAGAGAGATAATGGGAGAGAGGGGAGTGAGAATAGAGAGAAAAGGAGAAAGAGTAGAGGGAGAGCTACTGACAGCCCATCTGAAGGCCTGTCATCAGTGACCTTTCTCCAGCTGCACTGAGCCACTTCTCTCTCAGCCTGCAGGAGGCCATTCTCTTCCTGAGAGAGAGAGAGAGAGAGAGAGAGAAGAGGGAAGAGCCAAAAGGAAAGTGCGAGAAGAGCGAGAGACAGAGAGAGTGAAAAAAGTGTGGTGCTGTAGAGAAAAATCCAGACGAACGAGGCTGATCGTTCTCTAGCGAGCGCCAATGAAGGTGAAGTGCGAGAGTTCTGCAGTTCACAGAGGGAAAAACAGAAAGGAAGAGATTCAGAACATGGCCAGCAAAGTTAAAGCAGAGCAGAAGTCAGATTTCAGAGTACGTAATCTCTCCAGGGAACATATTCCGCACACTGAAGCCGCTGGTCACAGTGCCATGATATGTTTACTTCTATGTATCATTCATGCCTTTGTGAGGAAAGCCTGACACACAGTAGGCAATTTTCACACACATAGAGCCTTGAATTTTTCTAAATACTTTGAGAAGTAAACAAAGTCATTCAGAATGGTTTGATGTGAAATGGAGTTCTTTACAGTGGTGGTGATTTTATTTTTGTCCAGTACAGCCAGTGAAACTACATATCTTCTGAGTTTTATATGCAATGTTGATGGTAAATAGTGGCAAACCTGAAAACCTGATAGTTATTTGGGCACTATTGTGCCCTTAAACACCCTACATGTACCTCTCTGCTCTGTGTCTACTTTAAGAGCAAATGTTTTAGGTCAAACCCTTGCTGCAAACTTACTGTAAATCAATGTATGAAACATAAGACAATGTAAATATATGTGGTCATGTTGTGTAATAGCTTTCTGTGATGTTACTTTTAGACACGTTAAACGCTTTGGATGTCTGGGTCCTGTCACTTCTGCTGTGAACAGTTCTGAATCTGTAAGTTTCTGTAGATGGAGCACATCAAACCACTCTGAATCACTTTGCTTGCATCATGAAGAATTAATAAGAAATGCAGAAAATTAGAAAATGGGTTTCAGCTTAAACACAGAGAACCTTAAACAGAGAGAACCTTACCTTAAATTGATAGTAAGGCATTCTGTGTATTACCCTTACAGTTCTAATATTAGTAGTATTATTTAGCTATACTATTTCAGTGTAATTGCATAATTACTCTTGTAATTGCATGACAGGCTTGAATGATGTCAGTCTGGCTTTCAGAACAGCACAGAATCAGCACTGGCTAGAGTTTAGGTCTTACTTAACAGACTTTTAGTCTTCCACTTCAGTGTAAATGCGGAGAGTTTTCTGAAAGTAGACAGGCAATATGGTGTTCAACAAGGTGGTGTTTGAGGGCCCCTACAGTTCTCTCGTTATTTACAGCTCTGAGGATACATAAACTGTAAGCACAATATTACCCTTCACTTTTATGCTGATGACACAGTTATGCGTGTTGGCCCATCCAGTTTCAGTGACACGGATACACATAATGGAAGACTGTGTTAGAGACATAAAAGCCTGGATGACCAGGAACATTTTCCTGTTGAGACCTAATATCACTCAAAATAAGGTTGCAAATTTCATTTTTGCTTAATTGTTTACAGTTCAAAACCTTGGTGTAACACTGGATGCTAGTTTATCATTTGAGTCCCATATTATGTGTGCTATTAGACTGTGTGCTATTACTTAAGAAACATATCCAAAATAAGATACATGCTGTCCCTACAAGACACTGAGAAATTAGTTCATGCTGTCATAACCACTAGACTAGACCGCTGTAACATGTTGCTGGTTGGTTGCCTTGATGTATCTCTAAATAGGCTCCAGCTAGTTCAGAGTGCAGCAGCCCATGTGATTACCACAGAAAGAAAGTTTGAGCTTATTACTCTGGTCTTATTCAGTTTACAGTGGCTTCCTGGTAAGGTCCACACTGATTAAAAGGTTTTGCTTATGACATTTAAAGCTCTTAATGGCCAAGCTGCAGTCCTTTAGTGAGCACAAATGTTCTGTGTAGAACCATGAACCCTCAAAGAACCATTTGTATGCTTAAATGGCTCTTTGCATGGTATAATTGTTCTTCAGATTGATGGAGAATGTGTTGTATATGGTTCTATATAGAACCTTTTAGAGTATTTAGGGTGTAGCTCCAAATATATAACATATAATATAAATATAATATATATAGGGTTCAATATAGCACCAAAAAGTGTGTTCATGGTTCTGCATAGTACTTTGGGGGTCAGTAAAGAACCACAGCTCGGCCATTATGAGCTTTAAATGCCATAAGCAAAACCTTGTAATCAACCTTGTGAAGTGCTGTTTGAATAAAAAATTTGCATTATTATGATCATTAAAATTAGAACCCTCAGAAATCACAAGTCATAACAAAGCATGATGTCATTTTAGATGAATCATTTCTCCCTCTTTAAATAAAGTAGAGCAATCTGTGAAAGTATGGGTTCTCCATTTTCAATCAGCCATATTTATGTTTATAAAATGAAGCAGTAAATCCAGAAAATATAATAGATTATGTAAATAATAAGCAAATGCGTAAATATAATGTCAATAGCAAAATGACTTTAGACTGAAGCTACATTGCCTGAGCAGTTCATAGATTAGGCTTGGCAAAGGAGCAGTTGGACTGGAGAAGGAATCTCACACCCATGATGTAAAGGTTCTTTATCTATTTTAAGATTCTTCTTAGAGCCTTTTTCGTAATGTGTAGGTAAAATTTAAAAGGGTTATTAGCACTCACACATCTAATTTACAGTTTTAAAAGTTATCTAATCTAAAAGTTCTCTAAAGAACTATCTACGGAAAGGTTCTTTAGTGAAGCAAAGGGGATTCTTCTATGGCTTTATGCAAAGAACCCTTTTCTGCACCTTTATTTTTAAGAGTGTACAGTTACAATAAACTGTTTTAAACAATTTTCTTGACTGCATAAAATTTCAGTAGTGTTGCGCATGTCCACATTCTTTCCAGTGTATGCTAATGTGAAGTCGGCCACTTGAGTCTGTATGGAGCTATGGCTGGAATCCTCACTAGGCCTTCAGTGGTATCTTCTAAATGAAAGTTTCATATTAAATGATGTGAGAAAAAATAATGAAACCATACACTGTATGTCCAGAGGTGTGTAGATCTCTTCTTCTGCAGTAACAGCATCTACTATTCTATGAAGACCAACAGGTGTTGGAACACTGCTGTGATGATTTGATTGCATTCAGCCACAAGAGCCTTAGTGAGGTCAGGTACTGATGTTAGATTATCCGTTTTGGATCACAAATGTATTGGATGAAACTCTGGAGAATGCAATTGTACTACTCCAAAGCCCAATACTGCGGGCTTTACAACCCACTAGACCAGGCATGTCAAACTGGGGACCTTTTAGGCCAAAGTGATGCAGAGATTAGTGTTTACCTCCATCCAGCACTCTGAATTCAGTCGACAAAGGCCTTGCTAATTAACTGATAAGGTGAATCAGGTGCGTTGAATGAGGCGGTGTGCTGAAGCCTGCAGTGTTTTGGCCCACAAGGACTGAAGCCTGACACATGTACTCCAAACGATGCTTGGCATTGAGACAAGGTGACCTTAGGCTTCTGAGTGGCTACTCCATAGTGTCCCATTCTATCAGCAGTGCTTTTCTATGGAGATTATATAAGCTACATGAGCAATTGAACACAATTAGACTATTTCACTGATTAGAAGAGCTACTGTATCCAGATACTTCCAGACGCATGCTGTATATTATTATGCCAATTCACTCAAAAAAGCAATGCTGTCCATGTTTATTTCTTTAACTCCACATTTACTGCTCTTCATCATTCAGCCTCTGTTTGGGGCTTTCTCACTGTTTCTGTCTCATCCTGTTGTTTTCTTTCTGTCTTCTGCCATTTTCCTCTTCCATCCATTTCTCATCTCTCCATCCATCTCTCTCAAACTGGACCCTCCTCAGCTGAGTGCTGACCTGCTGTAGAGTGGAGGCTGAAGTGTGTGTCTCTCTCAATAGCTCTCTCTCTCTTTCTCTCTCTCCCCCCTCTCTCTCTCTCTCTCTCTCTCACTCTTTCCCTCCATCTCCCTCTCTTTGTGAATGTTAATAAAGTGTGCACTTTAAGGGACCCTCTCTGCGATGTGAAGTTAACGTGGTCAGGCCTGCTCTTATCTCTGCATACATTTAAATTAATTGGGATGTGCGAGCCAGACGCAGCTTTTCATCTTCAAAATCTAATTAGGTACATTTTGCACACTCTCAGGGTGCTAATTGCTACCTTAGTCACTTTTTGACTTTTAACTTTTTTTTTCGTGTGCACAAAATGTGAGACGAGGCTTGTTTTCTTTCCCATCCCGGCCCAGAACGCAATGGGTCGTAACATGGCCCTTTCCTTAAATAGAACCAAGCAGCAAACAGCATGGCTGTGACAGGGCTGCATCGTGCCTTGTACTAGAATATGTAATATATGCTCTGCTGCATAACTTGTGTCAAAAGCAGTAGAGCAGCAGCTCGTTCTTTTGTGAGGGCGATCTTACTCTTGTTCAGGTACTTTTAACTCTCTGACCCACTGGTCTGTGTATCTGAACACTGTAAAAAAAAGCTTTCCAGCTTAACTCTAAAATGTCCATATCTGAAATTGTACATTTCCTTTAGTGACAGTGTTCTCCATGCATATTATGACTATTAGGTGCCTTCAAGTTGATTCCAGCTTCTGGCGATCATACAGATCCTGTATTCTGGTTGCACCTTTAGGCTTCTTAATAGCTTATTTATGATTCCTCTGATTGTCTCCATCCATCTTGTTGCTGGCCAACCTCCTCCCTTTTTACCTTCAGCCGTTCTGAGCGTAATTGTTTTTTCCCGTGAACCGGTTCTTCTCAGAATATGTCCAAAATAGGAGAGCTTCAGTTTAGTTGTCTGGGCTTAGAGTTAGAGGTGAGGCATGATTTGGTCAGGGATACATTATTTGTTTGCTGTTGTTGGTGTTATTTGTTTGTTTACTCTACACTCATTGTTCAAAGGGAAAGTCTTTGCCAACAACAATGATTAAAGGCATCCGCATTATTACTCTCTGAGCCTGAGTGCAAATCTAAAAACATTCGTTTTCCCAAACGGATTAAACCATATGGTTAAAAAGTAATTTTTTATCACTTACATGAAATCCAAGACCAATCAGAACATCTTCTGTGGCCTTTTTTCATTCCTCATACTAAATTCAGTTGCTGGACATGCAAATATGAATGCTGTATTATGAATCTGATAACTTTATTGTCATTGTACAAATGCCACAACAAACAACACAAATAATAAGTAATAACATTTCAAAAACTAAGCTACATAAAAAGTAAAAAAAGTAAAAATAGTACAGTTGTGTGCACATGTCGTCATGTAGAATGTGAATGTGTGACAAGTCATGATAATTCTTGGGTATAAGATAATGCTTTAGTTTGAGACAAGGTCCATGGCTCTAGTGCTGAGGTGATAAAATGACAATGTACTCAATATTAATTATGTAACACAATATAAATACATAATTTGACACTCAGTAACGTGTCAAAACCATGTGGGGGTTAGGATTAGGTTTTGGGTTGAGGTGAAGTTTAAGGTAGGATTAGGGCCAGACTCAGTGTTAGGTTTTGGGTAAGGTTGGGTAAGGTTAGGCTTTGTGTTATGGAAGTAACATATTAACAGCACATCTACTTAATGTTAGTAATGTATCAACAGTACATCTACAAGATTTACTCCAATGTATTCAGATGCTGCACTGCTGCTACTTCACTGATGTGTTATTAATGCGCTACTGATAAAGTGTTAAGAGTTTATTAGTCATCTCCAACGCCCCACTCCGAATAAAGTGTTACCACGGTTACTTGTAAAGAACAGGCAGCAGCAGCATGGGTACACAGTGTGCAATCACAGTGCAAACATATATGCTTTCTAAAATGCACAGTGGGCTATAAATAGAGAAGTATGAAGACGTAGTAGGTTCAGACCAGCAGTGTATCTGGATGTTGAGTGTGGGAGTTTAGATCTGAGGGACTGTTCAGGAGATTTATTGCTCTTTTGGGTATCAAATAGAAAACATATAGCATTTAAATATTCCTGCAAACTCAAGCATTTTATGTACTTAATCGATTCAGAAGTGGAGTTGGGACAATTCAGAGACAGGTATCCTGTATCCTCCCTGCATGAAGGGCTCTTTAAAACATTACCAATCACAATTCATTTACTTTCAATTCTCCTTACATCTTTTGACCTACTGACATCATTTGAAAGCCCATTGAGCGGATAGTGGCAATGTGGATAAGATCTTGACGATCTTTACTAATTTCTTTTGATGTAACATTTGTCAAAATCAGCTTGACCCAAAGATCTTTCTTGATCTTGCTTAATCTACAAATCTCATTAGATTGATTTGTGTCAAAAGGCAGTGAGTGTGGTTAACTGCAAATCTGCTTGCTATCTGTGGCGCATGAAGTTCTTGGAAAATCTTAAGCTACAGTATCATGACATTGGTGTACTTTGAAGCTTTGCAGCTCATTCAAGTGCGGACTGAGGTCACTGAATCTGCTGTCAGCAAGTTTTCAGCGTTCAGGACTCTGATTCCTTAGCGGAGAAACTCCTACAAGATGCAATAATGGTTCACCATCACATTTTATTGCTGTAGTGTATTCAACTGAGACGCTATATAAATGTATTCAAATGAGGAAGCTGTGATGTTAGTTAACAAACCTGCTGCAACAAATGTCAGTTAGCGGTGACAGATGCTTGAGTGATGCTCTGTGCATTAATTATTATTCAGAATTTTTGAAAAGCCAGATGACATATTGGAGACTTGCGAGGAGAAAGTCTGTCACACCAGTTCTGTCCCACATGATTTCAGATTGTGTTACTCAAACAGCACAGATACACACACAGACGCACCTCGTGGTCAGCGTGAGTGGGGCTCATGCCATGAGACTAGCAGACTGGCCTACACTCAGAGCTGTGGCCCATCTATCAAGCAGCCTACAGTCCTATAGGGTCCCAGCAGAAGGAGGACCAAAGTTTGTGTGTGTGTGTGTGTGTGTGTGTGTGTGTATTACACTATGCATATTCATTTCAGAGCTGTTGTATAAAGTCAGACCTTTCAAATATTTGGTTACACTTTATTTTGAGTCGTCCTTTTTAGATGAAAGAAACGCTCGACAGAGCCTCAGCATCATATCAACAACATATTAACAGCATAGCAGCAGTGAATCCATTCAGTACATTATCAAGAGTCTTTGCATTAACCGCATGAATTACATGTGTGTATTCTCTGATGAATTGTTTTTCTGTTTAGTTGGAGTGTCTACAGTCTGTAGATGTTAACTTGAGACGTCACTGAACATGTAACAGGTCTAATAACACCTAAGCTGTTGTAGACATGCTGCTGACACCACTCTGTAACTGGAGCTTCACTGGATTAGGCTTTGGTTAGGGTTAGAGTTAGGAGTAGGGCCAGAGTGAGGTTCAGGACTAGGTCTAGGTTGTGCTCAAGGTTGGGTAAGGTTGGGTTTAGCTTAATGGAAGTAACATATTAAGTCTACTTCATATAAAGTATACATCTACTTAATGTAAATAATGCGTCAACAGTACATTTCCAAGATATTTACCTCAGTGTATTCAGATGCTTCACTACTGCTACTTCACTGATATTTTGCTAACACTCTGTTGAGAGTTTATTAATCATCTGTAAAGAATCGCTCAAAATAGTGTTACCAAATATTTATTTTCCAATCAAAGCGGCTGTGAGAAGACAACTCATGCCTAGCCATCAAGAAGCCCTTACTGAGAGAAACAAAATAACAAACACAGAAGCTGCTGGAGTTCTTCAGATGGTGGACTGGCCAGGCCTTAACGTTACTGAATGTAGTGTGGGATTACTTGAATTGTTAGAAGCAGAAAATGGAACCAACTTTTAAACCTGAACTTTGGAGCTATGAAAAAAATGTCTCTGCAAAATTTCAGTGACAAAATTTTAAATTTCCCCAAAAACTAAAGAAGCTGTAATAAAGTTTAATATTATATTTAGAATATTATGTTATATGCTGTTTTTTAATACAACAATATCACATACATTTTATGGTCTTACATTAAGTTGAGGCTTTTAATGTTCACTCACCAGGCATAACATTATCACCACCTCCTTGTTTCTATGCTCATTGTCCAGTTTATCAGCTCCACTTACTGTATAGCTGCACTTTGTAGTTCTACAGTTACAGACTGTAGTCCATCTGTTTCTCTGATACTCTGTTACCCTGTTCTTCAGTGGTCAGGACCCCCATGGACCCTCACAGAGCAGGTACTCTTTGGGTGGTGGATCATTCTCAGCACTGCAGTAACACTGACGTGGTGATGGTGTGTTAGTGTGTGTTCGAGCTGGTCTGAGTGGATCAGACACAGCAGTGCTGCTGGAGTATTTAAATGTTAATGTGTATATATATATATATATATATATATATATATATATATATATATATATATATATGTTCTATACAGTGTGTTGGTATAGTGTAGTGGTTAACAGCGATGCTGTAGACTGGGGTTCAATCCCCCGCCTGGGTAAGCCCCCTACACTATACCAATAAGAATCCTTGGGCAAGACTCCTAACACCACCTTCGCCTACCTGTGTAAAACAATCAAATTGTAAGTCGCTCTGGATAAGAGTGTCAGCCAAATGCTGTAAATGTACATGTTTTCTCTTTTTTCTCTGAGGCTGAAAAATTCATTACTTGCACTGAATGACTGTCTTGCCTGGAAATGAAATAAATCTGTACAGATAAAATCAATCAAATCAAATCAAATTTATTTGTATAGCGCTTTTTACAACGGATGTTGTCGCAAAGCAGCTTTACAGAATTTCGGAAAAGACAAAGTTTCAACAGGACTGTAAGAATGTACAGAAAGCCAGGGGCAACAGTGGCAAGGAAAAACTCCCTCAGAACTGAGGAAGAAAGCTTGGGAGGAATCAGGCTCACCAGGGGGACCCGTCCTCCTCTGGTCAAACTACCTACAAGTGATTATATTACTAATATTAATAGCAGTAGTATTGGTAGTAGGAATAACTAGGAGTCTATGAGAACATCAGTGTAGGATGGGCAGCACTTCCAAGGCAGGTTGTGGCAGCTGGGGCATGGGCAGCTGGTCTGAAGTGGGTAGCAGGAGGGCTCAGCAGTCAGTCGTCCTTCAGTGTCCAGCCGGACATGTGGGTGATTGTATACTCGGAAAGAAAGCAGGTAAATGGAATTATATCCGTTTGTACATAAACAGGGAATGTAAACATTTCCAGAGTGTGGCTAACGACCCCGGCAAATCTGACTATGACAGCTTAACTAAAAGGAGAGAACCAGAAGGACACAGACACGAGAGCACTCTGAAACAGTTTGGCATCCCTCACAAACCTGAGTGACCGCGTGTGAGCAGCGGGACGACAGCACCAGCATCTGTTTACTATAATTCCCTGTGTCCACGAACCCCTGGATCTGCTGCCTTTATCTAGGGGGGAACATTACCTACCAAAAGCTAAACTGAACAAGTGAATTTTCAGCCTAGTCTTAAAGATTGAGACTGTGTCTGGCCTGGGTTCGATTCCCCGGCCGGGCGACCAGGGTCCTGTGTGGAGTTTGCATGTTCTGCGTGGGTTTCCTCCAGGTTCTCCGGTTTCCTCCCACAGTCCAAAGACATGCAGTCAGGCTAATCGGACGTGCTAAATTGCTCCTGTGTGTGAGTGTCTGTCTGTCTGCCCTGCGATGAACTGGCGACCTGTCCAGGGTGTATCTTGCCTTCCGCCCGAAAACTTCTGGGATAGGCTCCAGCACCCCCCCGTGACCCTGACGGAGAAGTGGCTTAGAAAATGGAGTTCTTCTCACTCTGGAAATAAAGGGGGTAAACTCTTAAAGGAAATCCAGAAGGAAAAAGCATCCAATCAGAATATTTGTTGTGTGGTGTGTACACAGGTACAATCATGCAATTAGCTCATCTATTGGCCTTGCCACTTTCAGAGGCTGCCTTCCAATTAGACTTTTGGAAGCTGCTCAGAAGGCCTTACACCTCTAATTGGAATCTTTAATTTCCAATGAGTGGGACCAGTATTGGTAGAGAAAATATCACTCCAGGCCTTTTGGAAGGCCAAGATATGCCACTTACCACAATTATATCCAGAAGCCCAACTTTTAGGCTTTTGTTAGTATAAATTGGAAATAGTGGCAGCCTTTGTGTCCCAGAGGCCTTGACTGTCAAACCACAACATATGGTGATGTGGAAAGGTTTCTACAAATAACATGTTTTGTTTAAAAAATAAATGAAAATAACTTAAAACGTTCTCTAAATGGGGCAAACTTAAATATGAAATATTTTAGAGCGCGGTTTCTGTTTGCTGAGATTAACATATTGGAAACTATTCAACTATTCAACAGGCCACATTTTGCGTTTTATGGGTTAAATTCAGCAAAAAACAGTAATCTTGCATTAAAATAGGCAGAAATGTACTCTTTGTAGAGACCGTTTCACTTAGAAATCTTCAGATGTCCATGTTTAATCTAGCGCTGTCAGAAATGGTCATGTGCTCCAATGTTAGCTTAGTGCTAACATAACATACAAATCCCATTAGGGTGCAAGCAGAAGTTAGCATTACTGTAGCTGTGAAACAGGGCAGGCAAAGGCACTTATAAAGCAAATGTTTCTGCATTAAACATTAACACACACATGATAGGCAAGACTTACTTTTATTCAGCTTGATCTCCTTATCTTTAACGTTTTTAGCTGTGCTTAGTTTCATAACTGGACACTGAACACTCAAAGTCATGCTCTATTCCTTTGTTTTGAATGGAATTTTTCAGAGAGTTTTGAGGTTTATGGCCTGAACTGAAAGCCTAGCTCTCGTAATTGCTCTAAATGGTGTGCCACTGACTGCAACAATATATGTTTTGCACAGCTGAAAATGAATATTATATGCATCCATTGTTCTCACATGCACTGTTGCATCGTCCACACTGCAGTGTGATGCAAAGTAATTCATATGTGTAGACAGTAGTTATGTATGTGATGCGGTCAGTGTATATACAGTAAATATGCACAGTGTGAGAGGTGAGCGGGTGACAGACTCTCGTCAGGCTGAGTGACAGGCAACGTGTGTGACAGTGGCTATGTTATTACAGAAGGATCAGAAGAGAAGATCAGCCTGTTTCCCATCAGCAGCAGCCCTGAGTATCGATCCGTTCTGTCAACACTGCACTCCTCTGCTGTGTTTACCCAGAACACACACACCTCCGCGCGCACACACACACACACACACACACACACACACACACACACACACACACACACACACAC